>NC_053398.1:85328227-85578670 GCF_905171765.1 Bufo bufo | reverse complement strand
ACCCCTGCATGAGACCTGCCACTCTCCCTGACTGCCTCAGCCTATGCGAACACCCCAAAGGTGGATGGGCGCATATCCACGTACCTCGGCTATCTAATACTTGAAGACCCTACAATAGTGAGGGGACACGACCACCGGCTCCCTACACTAGACACGGAGGAAGTCAGGGTCTCCTGAAATCCAGCAGACAGAAAATCACAAATAAAGGAACAGCACTTATCTTGCAGAGGAACAGCATGCACACACACTCCAGGAAGTTGTATAAGCCGCACACTACTGCATTATGGGGAGGAACTTAAAGGGAAGCAATCAGTCCAACTGCATGACAGCTGAGATAGACTAACGAGATGAGGAACTGAAACCAAAACAAAGAAACTCAAGGAGGAGGATCTGGAAGACTCCTGTCAGAGCTTCTCAGCTGTCTGGTTGTGACAGTACCCCTCCCTCTATGAGTGGACTCCGGACACTCAGAGCCCACCTTCTCAGGATGGGACCTATGGAAAGCCCTGATGAGACGAGTGGCCTTAATGTCCGTCACTGGGACCCACATCCTCTCCTCAGGACCATAACCCTCCCAATGAACGAGGTACTGGAGGGAACCGTGGACAAGACGAGAATCCACAATCCTAGAGACCTGAAATTCAAGATTTCCATCAACCATAAGCGGAGGAGGAGGCAAAGGCGAGGGTACAATAGGTTGAACATAAGGTTTCAATAAGGACTTATGAAAAACATTATGGATCTTCCAAGTCTGAGGAAGATCAAGACGGTAGGCAACAGGATTGATGACAGACAGGATCTTGTAAGGCCCAATAAACCTAGGACCCAACTTCCAGGAGGGAACCTTCAATTTGATATTTTTGGTAGACAACCACACCAGATCACCAACATTCAGGTCCGGACCAGGCACACGTCTCCTATCTGCCACACGCTTATATCTCTCACTCATGCTTTTTAGATTATCCTGAATCTTTTGCCAAATAGATGACAAAGACGAGGAGAATCTGTCCTCATCAGGTAAACCAGAAGACCCCTCTCCCGAGAAAGTCCCAAACTGCGGATGAAACCCATATGCACCAAAAAATGGTGACTTATCAGAGGACTCCTGACGACGGTTATTTAAAGCAAACTCAGCAAGGGACAAAAAAGACCACCAATCCTCCTGATTCTCTGCCACAAAACAGCGCAGATATGTCTCCAGATTCTGATTGACGCGCTCTGTCTGGCCATTCGACTGCGGGTGGAAAGCAGAAGAGAATGACAACCGAACCCCCAAGCAAGAACAGAAAGCCTTCCAGAATCTGGAAACAAACTGCGTGCCCCTATCAGAGACTATGTCTGAAGGAATACCATGCAATTTGACAATGTGGTCAATAAATGCCTGCGCCAGCGTCTTAGCATTGGGCAAACCAGGAAAAGGGATGAAATGCACCATTTTGCTAAAACGGTCCACCACCACCAGAATCACAGTCTTCCCGAGGAACGAGGCAAGTCCGTTATGAAGTCCATGGACAGATGTGTCCAAGGACGGGAAGGAATGGGTAAGGGAAGGAGAGGACCTGATGGCCGTGAATGAGGGACTTTGGCACGAGCTCAAGTCTCGCAAGCTGCCACAAAACCCTCAACCGACTTACGAAGCGCAGGCCACCAGAATCTCCGAGCGATGAGATCCAGTGTGGCTCTTGCCCCCGGGTGCCCAGCAAGGACCGTATCGTGGTGTTCCTTAAAAATCTTGTGTCTCAAAGCGAGAGGCACAAACAACCTCCGAGGAGGACAAAGATCAGGAGCCTCTGACTGGGCTGCCTGCACCTCTGCCTCCAATTCAGGAAAAAGAGCAGAGACCATCACACCTTCAGCTAAAATGGGACCCGGGTCTTCAAAATTCCCACCTCCCGGAAAACAACGTGACAGGGCATCTGCCTTCACATTCTTAACCCCAGGGCGGAACATGACAACAAAATTAAACCTTGAAAAGAACAAAGACCATCTGGCCTGTCTCGGGTTCAGACGCTTGGCTGACTCCAAGTAGGCTAGATTTTTATGGTCAGTTAACACAGTAATAGGGTGTCTGGCTCCCTCTAGCCAATGGCGCCATTCCTCAAAAGCCAACTTGATGGCCAACAATTCCCTATCTCCCACATCATAATTTCTCTCTGCGGAGGAGAGTTTCTTCGAGAAAAAGGCACACGGTTGCCATTTGGCAGGAGAGGAACCCTGAGACAAGACCGCACCCACCCCTACCTCAGAAGCATCAACCTCAACTATGAAGGGTAACGAAATATCAGGTTGTACCAGGATGGGAGCGGAAGCAAAACTCTCCTTGTTATTAGAAAAGGCCTTACGCGCCTCTACCGACCAGGAAGAAAAATCTACCCCCTTTCTGGTCATATCAGTGAGTGGTTTAACAACAGAGGAATAATTCAAAATAAATTTCCTGTAATAATTGGCAAAGCCCAAAAAACACATCAGCGCCTTCTGATTCTCAGGAAGCTCCCACTCAAGCACAGCGCGGACCTTCTCGGGGTCCATGCGAAAACCAGAAGCGGAGAGAAGAAACCCCAGAAATTTAATTTTTGGAACCGCAAACACACATTTTTCCAGTTTCGCGTATAATTTATTCTCCCGCAGGATGAGCAAGACCTGACGTAAGTGTTCCTTATGAGTCTTGAAATCAGGAGAAAAAATCAAAATGTCATCCAAATACACTAATACAAATTTTCCCATTAAATGATAAAAAATGCTGTTCACGAAATGCTGAAAAACGTCTGGGGCATTCATCAAAACAAAAGGCATAACCAAATTCTCAAAATGGCCCTCAGGGGTATTGAAAGCCGTCTTCCATTCGTCTCCTTCTCTGACCCTGACCAGGTTGTATGCCCCTCTTAGGTCTAATTTGGAAAAGACTTTAGCCCCAACAACCTGGTTAAACAGGTCCGGGATCAGAGGAAGCGGATAAGGGTCACGAATAGTGATACTGTTCAGCTCCCTGAAATCCAGACAAGGTCTTAAAGAACCATCTTTTTCTTAACAAAGAAAAAACCAGCGGCAACAGGTGACTTCGAGGGTCGTATGTGTCCTTTTCTCAGACTCTCAGAGATATAAGCACGCATAGCGACCCTCTCAGGTTGGGAAAGATTGTATAAACAAGATTTAGGCAGCTTGGCGCCTGGGATGAGATTAATAGGGCAATCGTACTCCCTGTGCGGAGGCAAATCCTGAACTCCACTCTCAGAGAAGACATCCGAAAATTCAGAGAGGAAAGGTGGTACAGTCTTAGTAGAAACCTCAGAAACAGATGTCATGAGGCAATTCTCTCTGCAAAAGTCACTCCAACCATTTATTTGCCTCGCTTGCCAATCAATGGTGGGGTTATGTTTAGTGAGCCAGGGTAGCCCCAACACTAGAGGAGTAGGCAAACCGCTAAGGACGAAACATGACACATCCTCAACATGAGCATCACTCACAATTAAACGGATATTGTGAACTATGCCCTTTAATGATTTCTGAGAAAGTGGAGCGGAATCAATAGCAAAAACAGGAATATCCTTTCCGAAAGTGCATACCTGGAAACCATGAGTTATTGCAAATTGATTATCAATGAGATTGACAGCTGCTCCACTATCCACAAAAATCTCACAAAAAATGCTCTTGCTCTCTAGCGCCACCGTAGCAGGCAGGACAAAACGGGAACTACAAGCAAATGGAAAACCTTCAATTTCCGCCTCAACCCTGCCAACAGTAACAGACGGAACATTTTTAAAAGATTTTTTCCTTTTTGTTTCTTTATTACTCTCAGAAAACTGCCTGAATCTCCTAGAGGGACAAACATTTGCCAAATGATTTATACCTCCACAACAAAAACAAACCCTCCCATGCGGGCTGAATCTTCTATTGTCTGAGGCAATCAACCCCAGCTGCATGGGCTCCTGCTCAGAAGGGGCTGACAGCGACTGAGACCCCTGCGCACAGAATGAGACCGCTGCACTGTCCCGGGACTGAGTATGACAGGAAGGAGAGATTTCTCCTCTCTCACTAAGACGCCTGTCAATACGAACGGCCTGAGACATAGCAGAGTCCAGGGAGATAGGCTTCTCATGAAAGGCAAATGCATCTTTCAATCCCTCTGAAAGACCATGGCAAAATTGACTTCGGAGTGCAGCATCATTCCAACCAGTATCAGCTGCCCATCTCCGAAGTTCTGAGCAGTATATCTCTGCGGATTGTTTACCCTGGCATAACAGACGTAGTCTAGACTCAGCCAGAGCAATACGATCCGGATCATCATATATCTGACCCAGGGCTAAAAAGAATTCATCCACTGAGCGGAGGGGCCGTGCCCCCTCCGGTAGCGAAAAGGCCCAGGACTGAGCGTTACCCCTGAGCAGTGATATAATGATCCCCACCCTCCGTTCCTCATCACCAGAGGAATGGGGAAGAAGGCGAAAATTGAGTTTGCAAGCCTCTCTAAAACGCACAAAATTCTCACTACCCCCAGAGAACGTATCCGGGAGCGAGATCTTAGGCTCAGCACAAACTCCATGAACGCAAGCTGAACCGGTCACTTGAAACTGAGAAAAAGTCTTACGGAGATCAGCTACCTCCAATGAAAGACCCTGGAGGCGTTCAGCCAAAAGTGAAACCGGATCCATGCTTGAGACGGTTTTGGCAGCTTATAATGTCACGGATGGTGTACAGGAAACAAGACAATGCAATATAATCAATGACCCACTGGATCCACAACTAAGGAACAAAAGGGAGACCCCTGCATGAGACCTGCCACTCTCCCTGACTGCTCAGCCTATGCGAACACCCCAAAGGTGGATGGGCGCATATCCACGTACCTCGGCTATCTAATACTTGAAGACCCTACAATAGTGAGAGGACACGACCACCGGCTCCCTACACTAGACACGGAGGGAGTCAGGGTCTCTTGAAATCCAGCAGACAGAAAATCACAAATAAAGGAACAGCACTTATCTTGCAGAGGACTGGGAAATAGGAACAGCATGCACACACACTCCAGGAAGTTGTATAAGCCGCACACTACTGCATTATGGGGAGGAACTTAAAGGGAAGCAATCAGTCCAACTGCATGACAGCTGAGATAGACTAACGAGATGAGGAACTGAAACCAAAACAAAGAAACTCAAGGAGGAGGATCTGGAAGACTCCTGTCAGAGCTTCTCAGCTGTCTGGTTGTGACAGTCACTTCCGGTAAGGAGCGGAGCGCTGTGAGTCTGGCACAGCAGAAGGCGGTGCCTTGAGATCGCGCGGCTCCACTCAGGATTTGTTGTTAGGTAAGGTGGGAGTGAACTATGGACAGCACCCCCATTATGCCCATTGGATGGTAATTTGGGTAGGCAGGGTCTAGCGCCATAAATAGGAGACAAAATAACCTATACTTTGCCACTGCCTTAATATGCAAGCAGAAGCGCTGCCACTGCACCGAGCACTCTGTGACACTATCAGAACCATGTCCCTGAAGAGCAAATTTCTCTAGTTGGCGTAACGCGTCGAATGATGGACTAGATTTGCTAGGAAGGAGAGACTCAGGTATTTTTAGCACAGGCCCGAGGGGTCGCCCTTTTCGGGGCGGGTGCTCCGACTACAGCCGTTTAGGGTTTTCCCTGCCTATAGACCAGTCGGCAATAAATTGTTCAGAGCACTGATGCAATTCAGGCTATGTAAACACTCCAAGGCGAGAACAGACAATGGGCCCCTATAGCAGGAGGGGGGAGTATCGTTATTTAAAATGTAACTTTTAATAGGGTCAAAAAATATCAGATTAATAAAACTCACTACATAAATAAGACATACATACACATAGGGACCAAAGGAATGGTGCCCGGCTGGTAAAGACAAAATACTGTTCCGTCCGGGGAGACGTGAACAGTCTTACCAGACCCTTTGTAGGTAGTGGGAGAGGTCCTCGGATACAGGAGACAGGAGACGTGATGACCAAGCCGTTCGGGAATGAGTGCTGTAACAATGGAACCGTGCAGATGGAGCACTAGGAGGATTCCTAAACAAGCCCTGCCTAAGGTGAAGGGGGCTATTATACTGCTACCTATCTACACGGAGCACTCGCCTTGAAAAAGGCGACCCCGTCCGGTAGCCTGTCCCTAAGGTGGACCTTACCCTACAAACTACAGAAGTTATGCCAGTGGATTGTTGATAAAGGTGCTTCCAAAGGTCTCCCGACGTGGCACGTTTCTGTCCGTGACTCTTCAGGGAAAGACTGCAGGAAGACAGGGGGGGTAGCGAGCCACAGGTATCTGGCCTGGGGCTCAATAGCACACTGGAGAAAAAGAGACAAGCTGGGAAGCTTGTGTGCTGCTATCCTGGTGTGGGATGCAGTATTACACTGGAGGGGTAGTCCAGTGCAGGATGGTCCGGGAGACACAATGGTCCCAGGCAAATGAGACCCTTCTGGTTGGGGATAGCAATGCAATGAACCAGCCGCAGTGATGTACCCTAGTAATGGGTTTTATATAATCGCGCCCCAGGTCCTTCGCCCCTCCCTCTCAGTTGCGTCATCGCAGTGCCACGCCTACCTGAAGCGCCGCTCCTACCCGGTCACGTGACCCCAGCGTCAGAGAGCCTGCGCCGAGGCAACATCCACAGGGCAAGAGGCAGACGCCGTCAGTGACGTCACACGTCGGCAACATCACGTGAGATGGGCGGGAGCGCGATAGGAGATGGGCGGAATCCGGGATCATACAGCCAATGGTCAAATGGTCTGATGATCATGTGGGACGCACAGGGTATGCGTCACCATTGATGGTAAACAAAGTAGTAAAGCCTAAAAACGGCTAATGGCATTTGGTGCAGGAGTCACAAGCAGACAGGTGATCAATGCAGCGAATTGCTGCGGGGGGGGGTTTGGGGGGGAGGGGGGGACCCCCGGCAGAGTCACATGAGATCAAAACTTATAAATGTCCTGATTACACGGTGAATCCTGCAATCGGGAACAGTTGCTGGTATTAAAGAGGCACTCTACAGATTAGGAGCGCGCATGGAGGAGGCAGGTGCAGTCTGGTTGTGCACCTGCTTTTGCCGCCACAGGGTCCTCATGCTCGTAGCGGTGTAGGCCAGCATGGATCCATGTGCAGCAAGGTGTATACCAGCCAAACTGTATGCGCAGAAAAGTACAAAGGCAATGTGCATGAAGGGTACGCAGGCGCAGGCTAAGGCAAAAGGCCCTAATTGATGATTAACGTGCATGTTGCCCTTGATGTAACATCCGGGCCACAGCGGCAGCAGTATGACAGAGAGTGGAGACAGTAGCTCATGAATAGATGAACAAATATACATGTATACAGAGCCATAAATCATCAATCAAACAGCGGCATTGTGGCGGAAATTGCCCCCCGCTTCCCTGCCACATGATTATTCAGAGGAAGCAGGAGTAGTTCAATCTCTCGTTCATGCCCAGAGGTGCCGCTGTTTTAAGATTGAAGATCCAACGCGCCTCACGTTGGAGGAGGCTCTTATCCCAGTCCCCCCCCTCTTGGAGGGGGTTTCACGAGATCGATGCCCATGAATTTCAACCGGGCTTTACCATTATGGTCGGTGTGCACATGTTTAGACACCGGGGTGTCCCTCTTGTGTGTCACGTCCCCCATGTGCTCACCGATCCTCCTCCGAAATTCCCGTATGGTCTTGCCAACGTATTCCAGCCCGCATTCACAGAGGATACGGTACACCACTCCTCTGGATTTGCAATTGATAAAATGCGGGATGGAATACGTTTTGCCAGTGACCGTACTGGTGAAAGATTCGGTAGTCAAAATGTGTTTGCAGGCAACACACCTGCCACATCTATGGCTACCTACCAAATTGCACCGCAGCCATGATGAGTTTTTGCTAACAGATGAAAAATGACTGTGTACGAGTTTGTCACGCAAATTCGCACCGCGTCTGTATGTTATCTGCGGACTATCCCCCACTATATCCAGAAGGTCGGGGTCCATTTTCAGGATCCCCCAATGGCGTCGTAGGATGTCCCTGACCTGGCTTGACCCTCTGTCAAAGGTAGTGATAATGCAGGACAGTTTGGTAGTGGGCGTGTCTGGCTGTTTCTTAATCAGTAGAGTAGGTCTCTGCCGTGCAAGGGCCACCTTGTAGGCTGCTCTTAGGATGTAGTCCGGGTACCCCCTTTCTGCAAATCTGACCCTTAGGTCAGCTGCTTGTGCTACAAAGTCCTTTTTGTCCGAACTATTTCTGCGCAGGCGAAGGTACTGCCCTCTAGGTATTCCCCTCCTGAGTGGGAGAGGGTGACTGCTCTCCCATCTCAGGAGAGAGTTTGTCGCGTTAGGCTTTCGATGAATCGAGGTGTCCACTTCGCTCCTATCATTCCTGGAGATTTTGATATCCAGAAATGGTAGGCTGGTTGGGTGGGTCTCGTATGTAAACCTCATGCCGATCTCATTCTGGTTTAAACGGGATACAAACGACTCAAATTGGGAGGGGCTCCCGTTCCAGGTGATGAAGATGTCATCTATATATCGCGCCCACAGTCCAATTCTGGATACATCGTCCGGACCCCCATCCCCAAATACCAGGGTCTCCTCCCACCAGCCCAGGAATAGATTAGCATACGACGGGGCACAAGGACTCCCCATCGTGGTACCCCTGAGCTGGTGGTAGATCTTGTTGTCAAAAGTGAAGAAATTCCTGTTCAGGGTAAACTCGAGGATCCGGACGATGAACTGGCTGTGGGCGCGATATTGGCAGCCCCTGGATTTAAAAAAAAAAATTCAACTGCCGCCAAACCCAGCTGGTGAGGTATGGAGGAGTACAAAGCCTCTACGTCTATGCTTGACAATAGGCATCCGTTCTCAAGGGTAAGACCCTCCAATTGTTTGAGGAGGTCCGTAGTATCCTTGAGATGGGATGGGAGTGTGGTCACAAAAGGAGCAAGAACACGGTCAATGTAGATCCCCAGATTCTGATTGAGGTTATTCACCCCTGATACTATCGGCCTCCCTTTCAGTGGCGAGGTCCCCTTATGGACCTTAGGGAGACAATAGAATGTGGACCTACGGGGAAAAGGAGGTAGCAGAAATGAATACTCTTCCGAAGAGATGATATTGGAACCCTTGGCCTCGTCGAGTATAAATTTGAGTTCACGCCTATAGACGTCCGTGGGGTCTCTTTCAAGGATCTCATAGGTGGCCCTATCAGAGAGAAGACGCATACACATACCCTTGTACTGCACAGAGTCCATGACCACAATGTTGCCCCCTTTATCTGCAGGTTTGATAATGATCGTGGGGTCATTGCCAAGGGATGAGATGGCAGGGGCCATGGATCCTGCGCAGTTTGAGTGATGTGAAGAGATCCGCAAATCCTCCAGGTCCTTGGTAACCATGTTGAGGAAGACGTCTATACATGAAATCTCACTAGAGCTGGGTGGCATCTTGTTGCTTTTGCATTTGAGATCTGTGAACGGCCCTAGACCTGATGTTGAGTCATCCATCATGGATAGTGAATTCAATAACTGAACATCCGCCAGCATTTCTGCCGGGATCCCAAGCTCGAGACATCGACGTCTGTCAATGAACTTAAAATGCTTGTGCCACCTAAGTTTGCGGATGAATAGATTCAGGTCTTTGACGGCCATGAATCTATCAAACTTAGGGGTAGGCACAAAAGAAAGCCCGAGTTCCAAGGCCCCAGTCTCGTCCTGGGAAAGAGGGCGTGAGGACAGATTGATTTCCTCTGGTCCTGTGGTTGAGTTGGCATTTGAGGTGTGCGACTGCGGAGTGGGTAACCCGGAGTCTGGTTCGGTTGTCCTAAAAAACGGGTGTCTCTTCCACGGTATTGACCCTTGGATCGACCCCTTCTAGATGAACCCCTATTCGGATGTTTAGTTGTTTGGGGTCCTGTTTCTCTTTCTGAATCAGAAAGATCCGTTTCAGTCGATGATCTCTCTGAATTGCTTGGTCTAGTATCTCTTTTTCCGATGTTAAGAGAGGAATAAATCCGATTCTCCTTAAAATCGGAAAGGTCACGTATAAATTGACGATGCTTCCTTTCCTTGAGGTGGTACTGGTACTTCTCAAGGGTCAGTTGTAGTTGTTTTTCCCTATTTGAGAATTCGGTCTCCTGTGAGAAGGCCCGTACCACCTCAATTTGTTCAGAAAGTTTCTGGTTAAGAGTAGTTAGTGTGTTCTTCTCTTCATCTACCAGTAGCCTCATCAATCTAAGGGAACTAGCGGTTGCCTCTTGTTCCCACTTTGTCATAAAGCCCGGATTGCGTGACCGAGCGGATGGAAGAAGAGAGATGCGGAGACCTCGGGGGACTATACCGTTTTTTAAATAGATGTCCAGACTCTGGACTTCCCACCACGACGTGATCTGCTCCTTATAAACCTGTGTCAGGTCAGTAAAGGCGGTGTGAAAAGAGGGCTGGTACTTTTTCTGAGAAAATTGTTTCTCAGAAAAAGTATCTTTGGCTTCATGCAACCAATTATCCGCATTGAAACCAGTCGCCAAGAATCCTGCCATGCCACAATAGGAGAGAGTAAGCAATAAATTGTTCAGAGCACTGATGCAATTCAGGCTATGTAAACACTCCAAGGCGAGAACAGACAATGGGCCCCTATAGCAGGAGGGGGGAGTATCGTTATTTAAAATTTAACTTTTAATAGGGTCAAAAAATATCAGATTAATAAAACTCACTACATAAATAAGACATACATACACATAGGGACCAAAGGAATGGTGCCCGGCTGGTAAAGACAAAATACTGTTCCGTCCGGGGAGACGTGAACAGTCTTACCAGACCCTTTGTAGGTAGTGGGAGAGGTCCTCGGATACAGGAGACAGGAGAAGTGATGACCAAGCCGTTCGGGAATGAGTGCTGTAACAATGGAACCGTGCAGATGGAGCACTAGGAGGATTCCTAAACAAGCCCTGCCTAAGGTGAAGGGGGCTATTATACTGCTACCTATCTACACGGAGAACTCGCCTTGAAAAAGGCGACCCCGTCCGGTAGCCTGTCCCTAAGGTGGACCTTACCCTACAAACTACAGAAGTTATGCCAGTGGATTGTTGATAAAGGTGCTTCCAAAGGTCTCCCGACGTGGCACGTTTCTGTCCGTGACTCTTCAGGGAAAGACTGCAGGAAGACAGGGGGGTAGCGAGCCACAGGTATCTGGCCTGGGGCTCAATAGCACACTGGAGAAAAAGAGACAAGCTGGGAAGCTTGTGTGCTGCTATCCTGGTGTGGGATGCAGTATTACACTGGAGGGGTAGTCCAGTGCAGGACGGTCCGGGAGACACAATGGTCCCAGGCAAATGAGACCCTTCTGGTTGGGGGTAGCAATGCAATGAACCAGCCGCAGTGATGTACCCTAGTAATGGGTTTTAAATAATCGCGCCCCAGGTCCTTCGCCCCTTCCTCTCAGTTGCGTCATCGCAGTGCCACGCCTACCTGAAGCGCCGCTCCTACCCGGTCACGGGTTAAATCCAGGGGCTGCCAATATCGCGCCCACAGCCAGTTCATCGTCCGGATCCTCGAGTTTACCCTGAACAGGAATTTCTTCACTTTTGACAACAAGATCTACCACCAGCTCAGGGGTACCGCGATGGGGAGTCCTTGTGCCCCGTAGTATGCTAATCTATTCCTGGGCTGGTGGGAGGAGACCCTGGTATTTGGGGATGGGGGTCCGGACGATGTATCCAGAATTGGACTGTGGGCGCGATATATAGATGACATCTTCATCACCTGGAACGGGAGCCCCTCCCAATTTGAGTCGTTTGTATCCCGTTTAAACCAGAATGAGATCGGCATGAGGTTTACATACGAGACCCACCCAACCAGCCTACCATTTCTGGATATCAAAATCTCCAGGAATGATAGGAGCGAAGTGGACACCTCGATTCATCGAAAGCCTAACGCGACAAACTCTCTCCTGAGATGCACAAGCAGCTGACCTAAGGGTCAGATTTGCAGAAAGGGGGTACCCGGACTACATCCTAAGAGCAGCCTACAAGGTGGCCCTTGCACGGCAGAGACCTACTCTACTGATTAAGAAACAGCCAGACACGCCCACTACCAAACTGTCCCGCATTATCACTACCTTTGACAGAGGGTCAAGCCAGGTCAGGGACATCCTACGACGCCATTGGGGGATCCTGAAAATGGACCCCGACCTTCTGGATATAGTGGGGGATAGTCCGCAGATAACATACAGACGCGGTGCGAATTTGCGTGACAAACTCGTACACAGTCATTTTTCATCTGTTAGCAAAAACTCATCATGGCTGCGGTGCAATTTGGTAGGTAGCCATAGATGTGGCAGGTGTGTTGCCTGCAAACACATTTTGACTACCAAATCTTTCACCAGTACGGTCACTGGCAAAATGTATTCCATCCCGCATTTTATCAATTGCAAATCCAGAGGAGTGGTGTACCGTATCCTCTGTGAATGCGGGCTGGAATACGTTGGCAAGACCATACGGGAATTTCGGAGGAGGATCGGTGAGCTCATGGGGGACGTGACACACAAGAGGGACACCCCGGTGTCTAAACATGTGCACACCGACCATAATGGTAAAGCCCGGTTGAAATTCATGGGCATCGATCTCGTGAAACCCCCTCCAAGAGGGGGGGACTGGGATAAGAGCCTCCTCTAACGTGAGGCGCGTTGGATCTTCAATCTTAAAACAGCGGCACCTCTGGGCATGAACGAGAGATTGAACTACTCCTGCTTCCTCTGAATAATCATGTGGCAGGGAAGCGGGGGGCAATTTCCGCCACAATGCCGCTGTTTGATTGATGATTTATGGCTCTGTATACATGTATATTTGTTCATCTATTCATGAGCTACTGTCTCCACTCTCTGTCATACTGCTGCCGCTGTGGCCCGGATGTTACATCAAGGGCAACATGCACGTTAATCATCAATTAGGGCCTTTTGCCTTAGCCTGCGCCTGCGTACCCTTCATGCACATTGCCTTTGTACTTTTCTGCGCATACAGTTTGGCTGGTATACACCTTGCTGCACATGGATCCATGCTGGCCTACACCGCTACGAGCATGGGGACCCTGTGGCGGCAAAAGCAGGTGCACAACCAGACTGCACCTGCCTCCTCCATGCGCGCTCCTAATCTGTAGAGCGCCTCTTTATTACCAGCAACTGTTCCCGATTGCAGGATTTACCGTGTAATCAGGACATTTATAAGTTTTGATCTCATGTCACTCCCCCCCCCCCCCCCCCGGCAGCAATTCGCTGCATTGATCACCTGTCTGCTTGTGACTCCTGCACCAAATGCCATTAGCCGTTTTTAGGCTTTACTACTTTGTTTACCATCAATGGTGACCCATACCCTGTGCGTCCCACATGATCATCAGACCATTTGACCATTGGCTGTATGATCCCGGATTCCTCCCATCTCCTATCGCGCTCCCGCCCATCTCACGTGATGTTGCCGACGTGTGACGTCACTGACGGCGTCTGCCTCTTGCCCTGTGGATGTTGCCTCGGCGCAGGCTCTCTGACGCTGGGGTCACGTGACCGGGTAGGAGCGGCGCTTCAGGTAGGCGTGGCACTGCGATGACGCAACTGAGAGGGAGGGGCGAAGGACCTGGGGCGCGATTATATAAAACCCATTACTAGGGTACATCACTGCGGCTGGTTCATTGCATTGCTACCCCCAACCAGAAGGGTCTCATTTGCCTGGGACCATTGTGTCTCCCGGACCGTCCTGCACTGGACTACCCCTCCAGTGTAATACTGCATCCTACACCAGGATAGCAGCACACAAGCTTCCCAGCTTGTCTCTCTTTCTCCAGTGTGCTATTGAGCCCCAGGCCAGATACCTGTGGCTCGCTACCCCCCTGTCTTCCTGCAGTCTTTCCCTGAAGAGTCACGGACAGAAACGTGCCACGTCGGGAGACCTTTGGAAGCACCTTTATCAACAATCCACTGGCATAACTTCTGTAGTTTATAGGGTAAGGTCCACCTTAGGGACAGGCTACCGGACGGGGTCGCCTTTTTCAAGGCGAGTGCTCCGTGTAGATAGGTAGCAGTATAATAGCCCCCTTCACCTTAGGCAGGGCTTGTTTAGGAATCCTCCTAGTGCTCCATCTGCACGTTTCCATTGTTACAGCACTCATTCCCGAACGGCTTGGTCATCACGTCTCCTGTCTCCTGTATCCGAGGACCTCTCCCACTACCTACAAAGGGTCTGGTAAGACTGTTCACGTCTCCCCGGACGGAACAGTATTTTGTCTTTACCAGCCGGGCACCATTCCTTTGGTCCCTATGTGTATGTATGTCTTATTTATGTAGTGAGTTTTATTAATCTGATATTTTTTGACCCTATTAAAAGTTACATTTTAAATAACGATACTCCCCCCTCCTGCTATAGGGGCCCATTGTCTATAGACCAGTCGGCATAGGGAAAGCATATAGGCTGAGTACCCTCTAATGTTCATTTAAGCGTTAGGCGATCCCCCCCAGGAACTGATTGAAAAGGGCAACTCACTGTGTGTCAGTACCTGTTAGCTTCCCCTCTGGAAAGCGCAGGGTAAAATAGCTACGTATGATATTTAGTGTTTCATTCCTTTTATTTATATAAAAAACAATAAAAGTTATGTTTTAACATTCACAATAAGGTACGCTAAGTCAATCAGTATATAAAATATAAATAATTCTCTGATGAATCACTGTATATAACGATTGCGGCCTGAATTCACGCACAGATGTGACCAAAACCAGTGAAACTTGTCACAAATAGAAATAATTCTCTGGTGACTAACTGTATATATGTAGAGATGTCCCGAATAGTTCGCCGGCGAATAGTTCCCCACGAACATAGCTCGTTCGCGTTCGCTGCGGCGGGCGAACATATGCGATGTTCGGTCCGCCCCCTATACATCATCATTGGCTGGAATGTGTCTGCTGACTGTGAGGTACAGGGTCAAAGTTTACTCAATCAGCAGCAGACCCTCCCTCCCAGACCCTCCCACCTCCTGGACAGCATCCATTTTTAATTCATTCGGAAGCTGCATTCTTAGTGACAGGAGGGACAGTGTAGCTGCTGCTGATTTAATAGGGAAATCAATAGCTAGGCTAATGTATTCAGTGTCCACTACAGTCCTGAAGGACTCATCTGATCTCTGTTGTAAGGACAGCACCCCAAAAAGCCCTTTTTAGGGCTAGAACATCAGTTTGCTTTTTTTTTTTTTTTTTCCCTGTGTAATCTAATTGCAGTTGCCTGCCTGCCAGCGTGTGTGTCAGGCTCACAGCGTATACCGTGCAAGGTGCCACCACTCATATCTGGTGTCACAATAGCTTGCATTTAAAAAAATAAAAAACTTTTTTGACTGTAATAATCAGTCTGCTTTTTTTTTTCCTGTGTAATCTGATTGCAGTTGCCTGCCTGACAGCGTGTGTGTCAGGCTCACAAGTATACTGTGCCCACTTGCCCAGTAGTGATGTCCCGAACTATTCGCCGGCGAACAGTTCACGGCAAACATAGCTTGTTCGCGTTCGCCGCGGAGGGCGAACATATGCGATGTTCGGTCCGCCCCCTATACATCATCATTGAGGAAACTTTGACCCTGTACCTCACAGTCAGCAGACACATTCCAGCCAATCAGCAGCAGACCCTCCCACCTCCTAGACAGCATCCATTTTAGATTCATTCGGAAGCTGCATTCTTAGTGAGAGGAGGGACAGTGTAGCTGCTACTGATTTAACCACTTCATCCCCCAGTGCTTAAACACCCTGAAAGACCAGGCCACTTTTTACACTTCTGACCTACACTACTTTCACCGTTTATTGCTCGGTCATGCAACTTACCACCCAAATGAATTTTACCTCCTTTTCTTCTCACTAATAGAGCTTTCATTTGGTGGTATTTCATTGCTGCTGACATTTTTACTTTTTTTGTTATTAATCGAAATTTAACGATTTTTTTGCAAAAAAATGACATTTTTCACTTTCAGTTGTAAAATTTTGCAAAAAAAAACGACATCCATATATAAATTTTGCTCTAAATTCATAGTTCTACATGTCTTTGATAAAAAAAAAATGTTTGGGTAAAAAAAAAAAATGGTTTGGGTAAAAGTTATAGCGTTTACCAACTATGGTACAAAAATGTGAATTTCCGCTTTTTGAAGCAGCTCTGACTGACTTAATAGGATGGAAGAATTTCCTCCATCTACTGATACCTACCCAAATCCCCTTTAAATAATCACGCCAACACCTACTTGCTTGGTAAAATGACCATGACGGCCAAACTTTATTATTCCACACATTAAAGCAACATCTTTCACCATATGACATGAATAATAATAACAATAATAACAGCAGGCACTTATTAAACATCCCTCAACATTATCACCTACTGCACCGTACCAAGGATCCTGGAGGGCAACCCAAACTAGCAGTATCCTCCTTCACCGCCTCACCTCGTACTTCAAGCTTACCCTTGGCCGCACTCACCGACCCAAGGGCACCAACTCCTTGAAGTATACCAGTATCCCTCCTGTAGGCCTTGTAGCCCAAACAGGAGCCCCATCCTCGGTATTAACAAACCATATGAGATGCAGGCTCCAACATGTCCTGCATCTCTTAACCATTGAATTGCTCCCCCAGGATCCCATATCAAGCAGCCCCTCCTAAACTACCACAGGGCTACCACCAATACAAGGGCGGGAGGGTGGGAAAAACTCGCTGGCTCAAGCAGGCAACTGACCAGTAGCCCCTCCCTCAGTTATTTATATACAGCCCGCGAAATTACCAGCTCCCCCCACTCCGTCCAGCAGACCAGCCCCCAACCATACACCAACCCAGCATCATTAACCCCTTACTAGCCTACAGTCTTCCCCCTAAGTCAGTACGCCCTGCGCTATGTCTGCGCCTCGCTCCGTTGCTATTATGACTTAATAGGATGGAAGAATTTCCTCCGTCTACTGATACCTACCCAAATCCCCTTTAAATAATCACGCCAACACCTACTTGCTTGGTAAAATGACCATGACGGCCAAACTTTATTATTCCACACATTAAAGCAACATCTTTCACCATATGACATGAATAATAATAACAATAATAACAGCAGGCACTTATTAAACATCCCTCAACATTATCACCTACTGCACCGTACCAAGGATCCTGGAGGGCAACCCAAACTAGCAGTATCCTCCTTCACCGCCTCACCTCGTACTTCAAGCTTACCCTTGGCCGCACTCACCGACCCAAGGGCACCAACTCCTTGAAGTATACCAGTATCCCTCCTGTAGGCCTTGTAGCCCAAACAGGAGCCCCATCCTCGGTATTAACAAACCATATGAGATGCAGGCTCCAACATGTCCTGCATCTCTTAACCATTGAATTGCTCCCCCAGGATCCCATATCAAGCAGCCACAAAACGACCACCGGTGACACCTCACCTGTGGGCGTCCCGCCATACCTTAAGGGCAGTCTCCAAACCCTCCTGAATACCCAATGCCCACATGTCTATGCCAACGTCATTCAGGTGCACACCATCCTCTCTCAAGAATTGAGGCGACGCCGCCTCCAATTCCCGGTGACGCACTACCAAACCACCTTGCCTGCGAACAAAACGCCCCACCTCCTTATTCAATTTTGCCCGGGCTTTATTGATACGCTCCACCGACCTGGCCAACCGCCAGCTACGTCTCGCAACCACCTCTGACCAAACAATCAACAAATCCGGAAAATCCGACAATAAGCGCAGCACATCCAACTTAATGTCCCGGATCACATCCCGAGATCGCCTAACACCCAGATCGTTGCCCCCAACATGGAGCACTAAGATATCAGGAGGCCGATCTAAAGTGGCATTAACCTGAATTTCAGGCAACACCCGACCCCAAAGGAGCCCCCTCAACCCAATCCACCTGATTACCAACTCATCTGCCGGGAAACCCAATTGGCGTCCGTTCCGCCTGACATCCGCACGTAAGGCCCCCCAATGGACGTACGAGTGCCCGAAAATCCATGCCAGACAAGGCGCTGCCCCTGTAACAAAAAATAAACATATCATAACAGATCCATAACACCAACATGTTTCACTCACAGAAGACCCGCCCAACAGTCATTCATAAAAGATGAGGTCGAATATATGATTGAAAACAATCCGACTCCCAGCGACCAATTCGCTTGATAACATCTTCACCCAGCCCCCACCTGGCCGCTTCAGTTGCTGCCCCAATCCGAAAGGAGTGGGAAGCATAATCATTAACAGGCAAACCCGCCGCCAACAAACACTTCCTAAAAACAGATATGAATTGAAAGCGAGACAACCGCAACCCGTCCTGATGAACCAACAATGCACCCGATACATCCGGCCGCACTCCCAGATATTCCTCAACGCAGCGCACTGGACAAAGTACCGACCCCACCAATTGCCGAAGCCACAAAACCACACCTCTACCTTCCTGATCAGTTTTAGACTTGCGTATTACGCACCGCAAACTGCCTTCCAACAACCGTACATCTTCCAACAACAAACCTCCACCACCCGAGCGACTAGCTGCTACCAATTCAGAAATACGAAACGCTCCAAAAAAGGCTAGCGAAAAAGCAGCCCTAAACAACAACACCTCAAATGCCGACACACAAACCGACTCTGCCCTCCACCACAACAACTGCAACACCGCAAAAGACACTGGCCTTCTAGTGTCCCTCCGAATCAACCCACGACGGTAACCCTTCAACGCCTGCCGAACCCCAAAACACTTAGAAACATCCGCCAGACCCCGCCAACGCAACCAGAAAGCCACAGCCGCAACCCTCTTTGACACCACTGAGAAAGACAGACCTGCCGCATAACACGAACCCACCCAAAAAACCAATAACATCCGGAAATCATCATCCGAACTACAACCACCTACCTGCTCTATCAATTCCTCCCACAAAACCCACACCGCCGAGTAAGCCGCCCACGTACCTCTACTAAGCGACTGCCTAATCAGGTCTGCTGACACCCCAAGGCCACGCTCCAGAGCCACTGGGGACAGGGTAACCCCCGAACTTCGGCACCCGGCGCCAAGCTGCGAAAGCGATCCCACTGGAAACGAGAAAGGGAATCAGCAAGTGAGTTATCTACCCCAGGAACATGCACAGCAACAAAACAGGCATTCAGCCGCAAACCCCTCAACACCAAATGCCTTAATAAATTCAACACCGGCGGAGAGTTGGCTGTCTGACTATTAATCGCCTGCACCACACCCATATTATCACAGTAGAAACGCACCCGCCGATTCCTAAGCCATTCCCCCCACAACTCCGTAGCCAAAACAATAGGGAAAAGCTCCAACAACACCAAGTTGCCGAGGACACCAGCCCGTCTCCACTCTTCCGGCCATGCCTCCGCACTCCATTGCCCCTGACAAAAAACACCATATCCACCCGAACCTGCCGCATCCGAAAACAATTCCAACTCCACACTACTAATCGCCTCTTCCATCCACATAGACCGCCCATTATACTCCCCAAGAAAGCTCTCCCAAACCGCCAAGTCCTCCTTTACCTCAGCCGGTAACCGTAAATAATGAAACGGTGCAACAACACCTGCCGTAGCCAACGCCAGCCGCCGACAAAAAACCCGTCCCATCGGCAAAATACGACAAGCAAAATTCAGTTTGCCCAAGACCGACTGCACCCGCTTGAGCTGGACCTTTTTGGCCCTTCGTAGGAAGACAACCTCAGCCAACAAATCAGACACCTTGTTGTCAGGTAGCCGACACTCCATGGCAATGCTGTCAATCTCAATCCCCAAAAACGTCAATACAGTGGAAGGACCCTCTGTTTTGTCACCCGCTAAAGGGATCCCAAACCTAGCCGCCACACGCTCCATCGTATGCAACAAAACAGCACACACCCTGGATTCAGCCGGACCTAAGAACAAAAAATCGTCCAGGTAATGCAATACTGAATTCCACCCAGACTCCTGTTTCACTACCCACTCCAAAAACGAACTGAACGATTCAAACAATGAACAAGAAATTGCGCAGCCCATCGGCAAACAACAATCCACATAAAAACAACCCTCCCATTGAAAACCAAGTAAATGCAAGCTATCCGGGTGGATGGGCAACAACCGAAAAGCAGCCTCAATGTCAGTTTTAGCGAGCAAGGCGCCCTGCCCGAAACGCCTAACCCACCGCACCGCCGCATCAAACGACGTGTAGGACACCGAACACAACTCATCAGCAATCCCATCATTCACAGACCCCCCTTGCGGATATGACAAATGATGAATCAACCTAAACTTATTGGGCTCCTTCTTAGGCACCAAACCCAACGGGGAGACCCACAAATCAGGCAAAGGACGCTCCTTGAAGGGGCCTACAACCCTGCCCGCCACAACCTCCTTCTCAATCTTCTCCCTTACCACACCCGGATGGAGCAATGCCGAGCTCAAATTCCTATCCGATACACTCGGCCCAACTAAACTACACGGAATCACGAAACCTTCCGTAAACCCCGCCAACAACAACCGAGCCACCTCCCTATTTGGATACTTCCTTAAATAGGGGGCCATCTCTTCCACCCTCACCGGCGTCACCCCTCTTCTGCGTAGCCTCGGGTCCCTTACCCCTCCCTCGCCGGAAACACCGCGACAAACTGTGGGAGCCACCGCAACCGGAGCACTCATGCTTGTACCGGCAGTCTGACAAGAACCTGCAATGTCCTTCATTATACTGCCAGCAACAACCCTTTCTACTTCCTCCTTGCACCTCCGCGGCCGAGGGACCCCCGGCCGTTCCCCGAAAGGGCTGCGAACCTCCCCTAGGCGCCGCCATCAGCCGCATCCAAAGACCAATGTCCTTATGATCCCATCGTATGCTGGGCCTGACCGCCTTCCGCTGCCGGAACTGCTCATCATACCTGAGCCACGCCACACCCCCATAAGTCCGATGAGCCTCCCCTATCGCATCCATATAGCAGAACAGTGCAGAGCAATGTTCTGGCGATTTCTCCCCAACCACACTGGCCAGAATCGCAAAGGCCTGAAGCCAGTTCTGAAACGAACGCGGAATCAATCTATACCGCCTCCGTTCTTCCTCCTCTTTCTTACTCTCATCAGGTTTACCCCTATCTAAATTAAATTTTTCCAACGGAAGTAATGAGAATATTTCCACGTATTCATCCTTCCAAATCTTGTCCCTAATTTCCTGCTTCAAGTGAGCCCCCAGCGGCCCCTCAAAACACACATATATCTCCCCCTTCGCGGCATCCGCCAACCGAACTCCATCCCCCGCATCACTACTAACACCCGCAACCGCCCCTGAACCTGAGGCCTGCGAACCAACAGCGGATACATTCACCCCGGAACCACCAGTACCCTGCACCGTCCCCTGATCCGACGCCCCCAACGCCTGAGCGGACCCCCAAACTGACGCCGGAGAGACAGGAGCCCCGGTCCCCAGCCGTGAAAGCAAAGACAGCATACCCGACAGTACCTCCCGAGCTAAAACATCCGCCCCCCCCCCCCACACTATGCTGTACTGGACCCCCAACCAGCATCTGACACGACGTCATCTCACCTGGCCGTCCCCGGATGAATCCTCCGGCAGCCGCGGATCCGCTCAAAGACACTCCCACCGGCGTGCTTGCTCCGCAGGGCACGGCGACATCCAGACTGGAAATATCTCTCCCGCCTGCCGTGACGTCCGCTCCCGGATCCAGTTCTCCCTCCTCCAACTGCGACGCCTCCCCCTCCAGCAGATGACTAGAGGGGAGGGTAATGCTCCTACTCCTTGATGTATGGGCCCGATCACTCGGCCGCAGGCTGTCCATTCTTCCTGCTTGCAACAGAAGAGGCTCCGCAGCAGCTGTACTGCAAGCCGTCTCTCCCTGCTCCAGGGGCAGAGCCACAGTATTCCCTTCATTAACAATTAGGGTGCAATGACGCCGACCCACCACTAGGGGTCGCGACGCATCCACTTCAACACCGGCTCCTGCGCTCTCCCTGGACACCTCACACCTCAGCTGCCGGCCTGTATCCATCCGCCGCAGCGCCGACACCTCAGACAATGCAGCCGCACGAAGGCCCGAACCGGAAGACGGCCCGGCCGCACTGCTTCCTCCAGGATCAGGTAAGGCCCTCCTGGCTCGCTCCCCGCGCGGAGCATCTCGCGGGGATGCCGCCGCAGGCGATGCCACTCTCCCCCGTGTAACATGGGAAACAGGCCTGGGACGAACCCGGCCCTCTACCGCCGGCCCGCCACGCGATCCCGGATTCCTCCCGCTGCGCCTGAGGGCCAGACCGGCTACAGACACCTCAGACCGCAGCGGAGGGTCCCTGGCGGGGCTCCTAATACGTCGGCGGACCCGAGGGGTGGATTCAGGGCTCAAGCGCTCAGGGGGGACAGATCTCCTGGCCCTGACAGCGCGAGCGGACGCGACCGGAGGCGGAGGGGGGGGGTTAAGAGCAGCCTGGATGGTCTGCTAAAGAAAATCCATACCGTGTAACTCCACCGCAGCCCTCACCGACGCCAAAAGCTCATCCATGGAGGCCATGACCACAAAACTCGCTGGCTCAAGCAGGCAACTGACCAGTAGCCCCTCCCTCAGTTATTTATATACAGCCCGCGAAATTACCAGCTCCCCCCACTCCGTCCAGCAGACCAGCCCCCAACCATACACCAACCCAGCATCATTAACCCCTTACTAGCCTACAGTCTTCCCCCTAAGTCAGTACGCCCTGCGCTATGTCTGCGCCTCGCTCCGTTGCTATTATTTCTGAGCACCTGTCATGTTTCCTGAGGTTCTACAATGGCCAGACAGTACAAACACCCCACAAATGACCCCATTTCGGAAAGTACACACCCTAAGGTATTCGCTGATGGGCATAGTGAGTTCATAGAACTTTTTATTTTTTGTCACAAGTTAGCGGAAAATGATGATTTTTTTTTTTTTTCTTACAAAGTCTCATATTCCACTAACTTGTGACAAAAAATAAAAACTTCTATGAACTCACTATGCCCATCACGAAATACCTTGGGGTCTCTTCTTTCCAAAATGGGGTCACTTGTGGGGTAGTTATACTGCCCTGGCATTCTAGGGGCCCAAATGTGTGGTAAGGAGTTTGAAATCAAATTCTGTAAAAAATGACCTGTGAAATCCGAAAGGTGCTCTTTGGAATATGGGCCCCTTTGCCCACCTAGGCTGCAAAAAAGTGTCACACATCTGGTATCTCCGTACTCAGGAGAAGGTGGGGAATGTGTTTTGGGGTGTCTTTTTACATATACCCATGCTGGGTGAGATAAATATCTTGGTCAAATGCCAACTTTGTATAAAAAAATGGGAAAAGTTGTCTTTTGCCAAGATATTTCTCTCACCCAGCATGGGTATATGTAAAATGACACCCCAAAACACATTCCCCACCTTCTCCTGAGTACGGAGATACCAGATGTGTGACACTTTTTTGCAGCCTAGGTGGGCAAAGGGGCCCATATTCCAAAGAGCACCTTTCGGATTTCACAGGTCATTTTTTACAGAATTTGATTTCAAACTCCTTACCACACATTTGGGCCCCTAGAATGCCAGGGCAGTATAACTACCCCACAAGTGACCCCATTTTGGAAAGGAGACACCCCAAGGTATTCCGTGAGGGGCATGGCAAGTTCCTAGAATTTTTTATTTTTTGTCACAAGTTAGTGGAAAATGATGATTTTTTTTTTTTTTTTTTTTTCATACAAAGTCTCATATTCCACTAACTTGTGACAAAAAATAAAAACTTCCATGAACTCACTATGCCCATCAGCGAATACCTTGGGGTCTCTTCTTTCCAAAATGGGGTCACTTGTGGGGTAGTTATACTGCCCTGGCATTCTAGGGGCCCAAATGTGTGGTAAGGAGTTTGAAATCAAATTCTGTAAAAAATGACCTGTGAAATCAGAAAGGTGCTCTTTGGAATATGGGCCCCTTTGCCCACCTAGGCTGCAAAAAAGTGTCACACATCTGGTATTGCCGTACTCAGGAGAAGGTGGGGAATGTGTTTTGGGGTGTCATTTTACATATACCCATGCTGGGTGAGATAAATATCTTGGTCAAATGCCAACTTTGTATAAAAAAAATGGGAAAGAGCAAAAAGCACCTTTCGGATTTCACAGGTCATTTTTTACAGAATTTGATTTCCTTTTAGGAGGCCATTTTGGAAATAAGACACCCCAAGGTATTCAATGAGGGGCATGGCGAGTTCATAGAAATTTTTTTTTTTTGGCACAAGTTAGCGGAAATTGATATTTTTAATTTTTTTCTCACAAAGTCTCCCTTTCCGCTAACTTGGGACAAAAATTTCAATCTTTCATGGACTCAATATGCCCCTCACGGAATACCTGGGAATGTCTTCTTTCGGAAATGGGGTCACATGTGGGGTATTTATACTGCCCTGGCATTCTAGGGGCCCTAAAGCGTGAGAAGAAGTCTGGAATATAAATGTCTAAAAAATTTTACGCATTTGGATTCCGTGAGGGGTATGGTGAGTTCATGTGAGATTTTATTTTTTGACACAAGTTAGTGGAATATGAGACTTTGTAAGAAAAAAAAATATAATTACGCATCTATCAGTGCATCCGTAAAAATCATGCGGACATCTGAATGGAGCTTTACAGGGGGGTAATCAATGACAGGGGGGTAATCAATGACAGGGGGGTGATCAGGGAGTCTATATGGGGTGATCACCACAGTCATTGATCACGCCCCTGTAAGGCTTCATTCAGACGTCCGGATGCGTTTTGCGGATCGGATCCATCTATCAGTGCATCCGTAAAAATCATGCGGACATCTGAATGGAGCTTTACAGGGGGGTGATCAATGACAGGGGGGTGATCAGGGAGTCTATATGGGGTGATCACCACAGTCATTGATCATGCCCCTGTAAGGCTTCATTCAGACGTCCGGATGCGTTTTGCGGATCGGATCCATCTATCAGTGCATCCGTAAAAATCATGCGGACATCTGAATGGAGCTTTACAGGGGGGTGATCAGGGAGTCTATATGGGGTGATCACCACAGTCATTGATCATGCCCCTGTAAGGCTTCATTCAGACGTCCGGATGCGTTTTGCGGATCGGATCCATCTATCAGTGCATCCGTAAAAATCATGCGGACATCTGAATGGAGCTTTACAGGGGGGTAATCAATGACAGGGGGGTGATCAGGGAGTCTATATGGGGTGATCACCACAGTCATTGATCATGCCCCTGTAAGGCTTCATTCAGACGTCCGGATGCGTTTTGCGGATCCGATCCATCTATCAGTGCATCCGTAAAAATCATGCGGACATCTGAATGGAGCTTTACAGGGGGGTAATCAATGACAGGGGGGTAATCAATGACAGGGGGGTGATCAGGGAGTCTATATGGGGTGATCACCACAGTCATTGATCACGCCCCTGTAAGGCTTCATTCAGACGTCCGGATGCGTTTTGCGGATCCGATCCATCTATCAGTGGATCCGTAAAAATCATGTGGACGTCTGAATGGAGCTTTACAGGGGGTTGATCAATGACAGGGGGGTAATCAATGACAGGGGGGTGATCAGGGAGTCTATATGGGGTGATCAGGGGCTAATAAGGGGTTAATAAGTGACGGGGGGGGGTGTAGTGTAGTGTAGTGGTGCTTGGTGCTACTTTACTGAGCTACCTGTGTCCTCTAGTGGTCGATCCAAACAAAGGGGACCACCAGAGGACCAGGTAGCAGGTATATTAGACGCTGTTATCAAAACAGCGTCTAATATACCTGTTAGGGGTTAAAAAAAACACATCTCCAGCCTGCCAGCGAACGAGCGCCGCTGGCAGGCTGGAGATCAACTCTCTTACCTTCCGTTCCTTTGAGCGCGCGCGCCTGTGTGCGCGCGTTCACAGGAAATCTCGGCCATCGCGAGATGACGCATATATGCGTGACTCTGCGCAGGGCTGCCACCTCCGGAACGCGATCCTGCGTTAGGCGGTCCGGAGGTGGTTAATAGGGAAAACGTTAGCTAGGGCAGTGTTCTGTGTCCACAGACTCATCTGCTGTAAGGACAGCGTCCTGACAGCATCCCAAAAAGCCCTTTTTAGGGCTGGTACATCAGTCTGCTTTTTTATTTATTTTTATATATATATATATATATATATATATATATATATATATACACTGCTCAAAAAAATAAAGGGAACACAAAAATAACACATCCTAGATCTGAGTTAATTAAATATTCTTCGGAAATACTTTGTTCATTACACAGTTGAATGTGCTGACAACAAAATCACACAAAAATAAAAAAATGGAAATCAAAATTTTCAACCCATGGAGGTCTGGATTTGGAGTCACACTCAAAATTTAAGTGGAAAAACAAACTACAGGCTGATCCAACTTTGATGTAATGTCCTTAAAACAAGTCAAAATGAGGCTCAGTAGTGTGTGTGGCCTCCACGTGCCTGTATGACCTCCCTACAACGCCTGTGCATGCTCCTGATGAGGTGGCGGACGGTCTCCTGAGGGATCTCCTCCCAGACCTGGACTAAAGCATCTGCCAACTCCTGGACAGTCTGTGGTGCAACGTTACGTTGGTGGATAGAGAGAGACATGATGTCCCAGATGTGCTCAATTGGATTCAGGTCTGGGGAACGGGCGGGACAGTCCATAGCATCAATGCCTTCGTCTTGCAGGAACTGCTGACACACTCCAGCCACATGAGGTCTAGCATTGTCTTGCATTAGGAGGAACCCAGGGCCAACCGCACCAGCATATGGTCTCACAAGGGGTCTGAGGATCTCATCTCGGTACCTAATGGCAGTCAGGCTACCTCTGGCGAGCACATGGAGGGCTGTGCGGCCCTCCAAAGAAATGCCATCCCACACCATTACTGACCCAATGCCAAACCGGTCATGCTGGAGGATGTTGCAAGCAGCAGAGCGTTCTCCACGGCGTCTCCAGACTCTGTCACGTCTGTCACATGTGCTCAGTGTGAACGTGCTTTCATCTGTGAAGAGCACAGGACGCCAGTGGCGAATTTGCTAATCTTGGCGTTCTCTGGCAAATGCCAAACGTCCTGCACGGTGTTGGGCTGTAAGCACAACCCCCACCTGTGGATGTCGGGCCCTCATATCACCCTCATGGAGTCTGTTTCTGACCGTTTGAGCAGACACATGCCCATTTGTGGCCTGCTGGAGGTCATTTTGCAGGGCTCTGGCAGTGCTCCTCCTGTTCCCCCTTGCACAAAGGCGGAGGTAGCGGTCCTGCTGCTGGGTTGTTGCTTCCTACGGCCTCCTCCACGTCTCCTGATGTACTGGCCTGTCTCCTGGTAGCGCCTCCATGCTCTCGACACTACGCTGACAGACACAGCAAACCTTCTTGCCACAGCTCGCATTGATGTGCCATCCTGGATAAGCTGCACTACCTGAGCCACTTGTGTGGGTTGTAGACTCCGTCTCATGCTACCACTAGAGTGAAAGCACCGCCAGCATTCAAAAGTGACCAAAACATCAGCCAGGAAGCATAGGAACTGAGAAGTGGCCTGTGGTCACCACCTGCAGAACCACTCCTTTATTGGGGGTGTCTTGCTAATTGCCTATAATTTCCACCTGTTGTCTATCCCATTTGCACAACAGCATGTGAAATTGATTGTCACTCAGTGTTTCCTATGTGGACAGTTTGATTTCACAAAAGTGTGATTGAGTTGGAGTTACATTGTGTTGTTTAAGTGTTCCCTTTATTTTTTTGAGCAGTGTATATATATTGCAGTTGCCTGCCCGTGTGTGAGAGGCTGCAGGCCCACAGACTGTACTGTGTGCACACCACTCATATAGGGTGTCACAGTACCGTGCAGATAAAAAAAAGTAAATTTATTATTATTTTTTTTATATATAATCGCAGTTGCCAGACAGTGAGAGGCTGCAGGCTCACAGACTGTACTGTGTGCACAACATTCATACAGGGTGTCACAATACCTTGCAGATAAAACTAAAGTCGATTTATTTTTTCTCTGTAATAAATATAATCGCAGTTGCAAGCCAGTGAGTGTCTGGCACACAGACTGTACTGTGGCCACTGGCCAGGCCACCACTCATACCGTTACAGGGTGTCACAATACCTTGCAGATAAAACTAAAGTCAATTTATTTTTTCTCTGTGATATAATCGCAGTTGCAAGCCACAAGCCAGTGAGTGTCTGGCCCACACAGACTGTACTGTGGCCACTGGCCAGGCCACCACTCATGCCGTTACAGGGTGTCACAATACCTTTCAGATAAAACTAAAGTCAATATATTTTTTCTCTGTAATAAATATAATCTCAGTTGCAAGCCAGTGAGTGTCTGGCCCACACAGACTTTACTGTGGCCACTGGCCAGGCCACCACTCATACCGTTACAGGGTGTCACAATACCTTGCAGATAAAACTAAAGTCAATTTATTTTTTCTCTGTGATATAATCACAGTTGCAAGCCAGTGTGTGTCAGGCCCACACAGACTGTACTGTGCCCACTGCCCACCACTTATATAGGGTGGCACAGTACCTTGCACGCATAGTACCACTTATCTAAAAAAAAAATGACAGGCAGAGACAGGCCACCCCGCAGGTGCCGTCGTGGTCGTGGTGCTGTGATTTCCACTGGCCCTGGAATAATGCCTAGTGTTCAAAGGCCACGTACCCTGAACCCCAAAAATTCGGAGGACATAGTTGACTGGCTTACACAGGACACCCAATCTTCAACAGCTTCCGCTAAGAACCTTGACGCACCATCCTCCTCCAGCTCAGCTTCGGTCACCTGCTCTCAAGTTTCCACTCTACCGCCCGCCGCCACCACCACCACTACCACCACAGCCACCACAGCCGCTTCACTTGATCCATCAGAGGAGTTATTTACACATCAGTTAGAAGAAATGAGTGATGCGCAACCATTATTGCCAGAGGATGTAGATAACAGGGATATGTCTCAAACATGCAGGATTACACACATGGACGTACAGTGTGATGATGATGATGATGATGATGATGATGTTGTACCCGCTGCTGCTTCCTTTGCTGAGTTGTCAGATACAAGTGAAGCGGTTGATGATGACGATGTGTCCATGAATGTCACGTGGGTGCCCGCTCGAAGAGAAGAAGAACAGGGGGAAAGTTCAGATGGGGATACAGAGAGGAGGAGGAGACGAGTTGGAAGCAAGGGGAGGTCTTCGCAAGGAGCTAGTGGCACAGTCAGACAGCATGCATTGGCTCCCGGGGTCAGCCAGACAGCACGCCCATAAACGCATGCTGTTGCCACCACCAGAATGCCGTCATTGCAGAGCTCAGCAGTGTGGCATTTTTTTTGTGTGTCTGCCTCTGACAACAGCGATTCCATTTGCAACCTGTGCCAAAATAAACTGAGTCGTGGAAGTCCAACACCCACCTAGGTACAACTGCTTTGCGAAGGCACATGATCGCACATCACAAACGCCTATGGGATCAACACATGAGTACAAGCAGCACACATACTCAAAGCCGTCATCCTCCTCCTGGTCCAGCATCTTCAGCCACGTCAACCACTGCTGTCCTCCTTGCCCGCTCTCAACCATCCGCCACTCCGTCTCTCGTCTTGAGCAGTTCCTGCTCATCTGCCCACAGTCAGGTGTGTGTCAAGGACATGTTTGAGCGTAAGAAGCCAATGTCACAAAGTCACCCCCTTGCCCGGCGTCTGACAGCTGGCTTGTCTGAACTCTTAGCCCGCCAGCATTTACCATACAAGCTAGTGGAGTCTGAGGCGTTCCAAAAATTTGTCGCTATTGGGACACCGCAGTGGAAGGTACCCGGCCGAAATTTCTTTGCACAAAAGGCAATCCCCAACCTGTACTCGATTGTGCAAAAGGAAGTAATGGCATGTCTGGCACACAGTGTTGGGGCAAGGGTCCATCTGACCACTGATACCTGGTCTGCAAAGCACGGTCAGGGCAGGTATATCACCTACACTGCGCATTGGGTAAACCTGCTGACGGCTGCCAAGCATGGAATGCGTGGCTCTGCAGAGGAGTTGGTGACACCGCCACGACTTGCAGGCAGACCTGCTGCCACCTACTCCTCCTACTCCATCCTCTTCCATAACCTCCTCGGCTGAGTCCTCTTCTGCTGCTGCGTCTTGCTCCACATCAACGGCACCCCCCCCCAGCTCCCCAGGGGCTATTCCACATCCCGGATACGGCAGTGTCACACCATCTTGGGGTTGACTTACCTGAAAGCAGAGAGTCACACTGGACCAGCACTCCTGTCCGCCCTGAACGCACAGGGCTATCAGTGGTTGACTCCGCACCAACTGGAGTTCGGCAAAGTGGTGTGTGAGAACGGAAGCAATTTGTTGGCGGCATTGAATTTGGGCAAGTTGACACATGTGCCGTGCATGGCACATGTGTGTAATCTGATCGTACAACGCTTTGTGCATAAGTACCCAGGCTTACAGGACGTCCTGAAGCAGGCCAGGAAGGTGTGTGGCCATTTCAGGCGTTCCTACATGGCCATGGCGCACTTTTCAGATATCCAGCGGCGAAACAACATGTCAGTGAGGCGCTTGATTTGCGACAGCCCGACACGTTGGAATTCAACACTCCTAATGTTCGACCGCCTGCTCCAACAAGAAAAAGCCGTTAACGAGTATTTGTATGACCGGGGTGCTAGGACAGCCTCTGCGGAGCTGGGAATTTTTTTGCCACGTTACTGGACGCTCATGTGCAATGCTTGTAGGCTCATGCGTCCTTTTGAGGAGGTGACAAACCTAGTCAGTCGCACCGAAGGCACCATCAGCGACATCATCCCATTTGTTTTCTTCCTGGAGCGTGCCCTGCGAAGAGTGCTGGATCAGGCCGTAGATGAGCATGAAGAGGAAGAGTTGTGGTCACCATCACCACCAGAAACAGCCTTATCAGCATCGCTTGCTGGACCTGCGGCAACGCTGGAAAAGGATTGTGAGGAAGAGGAGTCAGAGGAGGAATGTGGCTTTGAGGAGGAGGAAGACCAACCACAACAGGCATCCCAGGGTGCTCGTTGTCACCTATCTGGTACCCGTGGTGTTGTACGTGGCTGGGGGGGAAGAACATACCTTCAGTGAGATCACTGAGGATGAGGAACGGGACATGAGTAGCTCGGCATCCAACCTTGTGCAAATGGGGTCTTTCATGCTGTCGTGCCTGTTGAGGGACCCTCGTATAAAAAGGCTGAAGGAGAACGACCTGTACTGGGTGTCCACGCTACTAGACCCCCGGTATAAGCAGAAAGTGCCTGAAATGTTACCGAATTACCGCAAGTCGGAAAGGATGCAGCAGTTCCAAAATAAATTAAAATGTATGCTTTACACTGTGTATAAGGGTGATGTCACAGCACAACGGGAATCTAACAGGGGAAGAGGTGAAAGTAATCCGCCTCCTCCCACCACCACGCCGGCAAGGACAGAATGCTTTACATATGTGTTGTTGATGGAGGACATGCAGAGCTTTTTAAGTCCTACGCATCGCCGCAGCCCTTCAGGGTCCACCCTCAGAGAACGACTCGACCGACAGGTAGCAGACTACCTCGCCTTAACTGCAGATATTGACACTCTAAGGAGCGATGAAACCCTTGACTACTGTGTGTGCAGGCTTCACCTGTGGCCTGAGCTATCCCAATTTGCGATAGAACTTCTGGCCTGCCCCGTTTCAAGTGTCCTGTCAGAAAGGACCTTCAGTGCAGCAGGAGGTATTGTCACTGAGAAGAGAAGTCGCCTAGGTCAAAAAAGTCTAGATTACCTCACCTTTATTAAGATGAATGAGGGATGGATCCTGAAGGGACTGACAGTGGGCGATACATTTGACTAAAAAAGGCCTGATGAGATGAGCTGCCATGGGCTAAAAATGGTCCACACGCTGCTGTATTTTATCTCTGAATGCCGGATGACTTGCGTGACTTATCCGCCACAAACTAGGGTTCAAGCCGCAATGTTTTAGGGCACTTTCTGCCTGGAAAACAAACATCAATTTTTCTGGCATGCAACAATACCTAATTTTTCAGGCATGTGTACATGCCAAATTTTTCTGGCCTCTGGTGCTGCACTGTGGCTTCAAAAACCCCCCAAAAAAAAGGCACATACATGTGTCAATTCCCCTTCGTGATCGTTACCTTGTCGTGGTGAAGGGGCTTGCTTATCACAATGAAGCGACCACCTCTATGAGTGTGTTGGCAATGGCAATGTTGGCACACCCCAGATGATAAGGTCGTTGCTTCATTGTGAACAAACCAAAAGCGATCGGCTGGATAATTTTGCATAGAAAAAACATTCATTTTCTTTGTGATCATCTAAGGTGATCATTAAAGCCTACTAGACCAACAATAGGCCCACACTGCAAAATCATAGTTTTTTGGGTCACTTAACTGTCACTGAACTACCTCAGCACGACCATAGGCTTTGTAAAACCCCCATCGCCTGCAATCTCCCAAACGTGCACACGAGCACAGTCATAACTACACTAAGATTGACGCATACAGGTATAAAATTTATGTCATGAGTGTGTCAACTATTGACAACTCTTTGCGGTTGTCTAAAATCTATTCCATACACGTCCCCTGATAGGGGATGTAACAGGGATTAAACTGATAAGAATAGAACTACTTAACACACCACTCCTATCTGGTGGCACATTAGATTGCACGCGCAGTGCCCCAAATTTGAAGTAGGAGGACCGACCAAGCATCTTTTTCCATCTCCCCGTTCCTAAAATCGATGCCATATACACGTCCCCTGATAGGGGACGTAACAGGGATTAAGCTGATAGGAATAGTACTACTTAACACACCTTATTATAATAATAATTGTGGCAGGGGCTGAGGTGTACATTGGCGTGGAGTCGGGAGGGATGCCTATCCCCCTCCATGATCCATCTGGCTGAACTGTGCCCGGAGCCAGTGCGGGGTAGGCCTGAATAAGTGGGCCACCCAAGAGAGTGGAATGAAAGAAAGAAGGGTCGGGAGGGTGGGGCATGAAGCGACCGTCCTCAGGGGGAGGTCGCGTGGAAAGATATAGCCAGCAGCCCCGCCCACAAATACAGGCTGTAACCAGCCTTAATACTTGTGGCAGGGGCTGAGGTGTACATTGGCGTGGAGTCGGGAGGGATGCCTATCCCCCTCCATGATCCATCTGGCTGAACTGTGCCCGGAGCCAGTGCGGGGTAGGCCTGAATAAGTGGGCAAAAAGACTACCCACGCTGTAGGAGAGAAATAGTTAATCGAACCGACCGACACGGGAGGTAACAAGGGCCTGAGTGATTCAGGCAGGAGCTGGGCTGTTAAATGACCTGAGCGAGCCGGGAAGGCACTGGGTAGTTAGTAAAGTGACGGTCCAGGATGACAGCGGAAGGGCAAGCTTGGGTGATCCAGGATGAGAGAGGCAACGTGGGCCTGGGCGATCCAGGATGTGAGAGGCAACGTGGGCCTGGGCGATCCAGGATGTGAGAGGCAACGTGGGCCTGGGCGATCCAGGATGAGAGAGGCAGAGTGAGCCTGGGCGATGCCGAATGACAGACAGGGCGAGCCTGGGCGATCCAGGATGACAGGAGCAGAGCGAGCCTGGGCGATCCAGGATGACAGGAGCAGAGCGAGCCTGGATGATCCCGGATGACAGGGGCAGAGTGAGCCTGGGCGATCCCGGATGACAGGGTCAGAGCGAGCCTGGGCGATCCAGGATGACAGGAGCAGAGCGAGCCTGGGCGATCCAAGATGACAGGAGCAGGGCGAGCCTGGGCGATCCAGGATGACAGGGGCGGAGTGAGCCTGGGTGATCCAGGATGACAGGGGCGGAACGAGTCTGGGCGGACCAGAATGACAGGAGAAGAGCGAGCCTGGGCGATCCAGGATGGCAGAGACAGAGCGAGCCTGGGCGATCCAGAATAACAGGGGCGGAACGAGCCTGGGCGATCCAGGATGACAGGAGCTGAGCGAGCCTGGGCGATCCAGGATGACAGGAGCTGAGCGAGCCTGGGCTAACCACGATGACAGGAGCAGAGCGAGCCTGGGCGATCCAGGATGACAGGAGCTGAGCGAGCCTGGGCGATCCAGGATGACAGGAGCAGAGCGAGCCTGGGCGATCCAGGAGGGCAGAGACAGAGCGAGCCTGGGCGGTCCAGGATGACAGGCGCAGAGCAAGCCTGGGCGACCCAGGACGGACCCGCCAGGGGACCTCGGATGACGTGAGAGTGTGTCAAGAAGCAGGGAAGACAGACAGAAGAGGTAAGCATGATACCTGAAGAGTTCGGGAAGCTGATGAGCGGCTACTTGGCTGATCGGGAGGACAGAATATCAGACAGTACCGCAGCCCTGTTTGTTTTAAGAAAAGAGTGCCCAAAATGGTACATTAGGAAACCGGAAAATAGCACGGCAACTAAACCCCACTACTAAGACAACCTTCATGGAGTTAGCTACACTTTTTTTATGTTCTGTTCCCAGGAATAGAAGCTCTGGCATACGCTCCCTCCCCTCTCTGTCTTCATACTTGAACTCTCCCCCTAGCAGAAGCAGGACCAGCCCACTCCCACCGGAATGGAAAACAGGCCGGCAAGCCCCGTGCCTGCCAACTGATGCCAACCCTGGCTCCTCGGCTGAAATGCACTGTGAAATAAAAGAAAAATAGAAAACAATACATGCAATTAAACCTGATTACAGTTATAGATGCCCCCAGGTCCGGTGTACTGAAGAAGTACTTGTACCAATTAGATTTATTATTATTATTTTAATAGACACCGCTTTAGGAGAGACAGGAAGAGAAGGAAGATGGGGGAACGGAGGACCGTGGACGGGGAGCAAGGAAGGATGACAGAGGCAGCGTGGGCCTGGGCGATCCAGGATGACAGAGGCAGCATGGGCCTGGGCGATCCAGGATGACAGAGGTAGAACGGCCTGGGCGATCCAGGATGACAGAGGCAGCGTGGGCCTGGGCGATCCAGGATGACAGAGGCAACGTGGGCCTGGGCGATCCAGGATGACAGAGGCAACGTGGGCCTGGGCAATCCAGGATGACAGAGGCAGCGTGGGCCTGGGCAATCCAGGATGACAGAGGCAGCGTGGGCCTGGGCAATCCAGGATGACAGAGGCAGCGTGGGCCTGGGCAATCCAGGATGACAGAGGCAGCGTGGGCCTGGGCAATCCAGGATGACAGAGGCAGCGTGGGCCTGGGCAATCCAGGATGACAGAGGCAGCGTGGGCCTGGGCAATCCAGGATGACAGAGGCAGCGTGGGCCTGGGCAATCCAGGATGACAGAGGCAGCGTGGGCCTGGGCGATCCAGGATGGCAGAGGCAGAACGGGCCTGGGCGATCCAGGATGACAGAGACAACGTGTACCAGAGACAGCGTATACCTGGGAGATCCAGGATGACAGAGACGGAACGAGCCTGGGTGATCCAGGGAGACTACAGATGAAGTGTGAGAGTGAGAAAAGAAGCATGGAAAACGGACAAAATGACGTGTGCGTGATACCTGAAGAAATTCGGGAAGCTGAGCAGCAACTTGGCCGAACCGGAAGACTGGATATCAGACGGTACTGCAGCCCTGTTCATTTTGGAAAAATTTATCAGCACCTAGTTAAAGACAACAAGCTCATGAAGACAGCCCTGAGCCCGAAATGGCACATAAGACAACCGGGAAACAGCCGCTGCACCTGAGAAAGGAAGGGCCCGTTTAAGGGTTATCGCGCCCTCCCCCATACACGCGGCAGGGCGGAAAACATGGCAGTGCCACACGCATGTGCACAGGAGGGCGGCACGAGACAGCTGTGCCAGGTACCCGAGCATGGAGGGTGGCACAACACCGCTAAGCCGTGTAATGTGCCCAGAAGGGTGGCACAAGATAGGGGTGCCGCACACGTGTGCACAGGAGCATGGCATCACGCCACTGCTATAACCAAGTGCTCAGGAGGGTGGAATGACCTGCGGTGAGACGTATATGTGCACAGGAGGGTGGCACAACAGGTGTCACAGGCATGTGCATAGCCTGTACCCACACCAAACAGCTGTTAAAGAGGCTGTGTCACCCCGGTGGGTACCTAGGCCTCTACCTCTGACATTACATTCATTGGTCACGTGGCCAAAGCGCAGCTCAGTCTCACTCAAGTGAATGGAGCTGAGCTGCAATGATGAAGCGGGCGGAGCTTCTAAGTTTTGAGGAGGCCGCAGCGCCCACCGGAGTGAACATCATTCTGACCATCATACTCCCCAATGTACAACTGGCATTCACACACTGATAAAACTCGCCATACAGCTTCCATGTCTGTGGCTGCCCACATGCAGTGTACCATAAAACCATACCTGAGCCATCACTGCTGAATTGTTCTAAGCGAGACGGTTTGTTAAGAGAACGCTGGCAGAAGTGGCATCAGTATCTCCGGCTGACGTGATAGGACTGCAGCCTCCACCCACATTGCGTATTAAAGGCAATTTTTTAACAAGAGAGATATGAACCTTTTTGGTTAATCAGACGCTGTTATACGGTTGTACAACGCCGCCTGCGGCTTCGCATAAAAAAAATAAAAAAAAACTGAATGAAGCTGATAAAAGGTGAATCTTGCAATACCTATTCTGTAGCATATTAAAGATTATTTTACTCTTTTTAAATAGGATTTAATCACGCATTTAAAATGGAAAAAGAAGAAGAAAAAGAGAACGTAGGTAGACAGAAGGCAATCAGAGCGCTTTATGATCCACAGAAAACGTTTCCCTAAACAAATGCATCCATTCATTCAAGCAGACTGGTAATATTGCAAGATACTGCAGCTCCGTGTATGGGCCAGACTGTACTTCAGCTGAGCGCAGGGCAACAAGGCCTTCCTGCACCAACATGAGATGGTAACATCGTTTTTTTTTTTTTTTTTTTTCAATTATTAAAAAGATGTCGCCTGTAGAAGGTCAATTATTTCTGCACCAGCCCTCTGAGAGTCAACAGCAATCCACAAACGGCGGCCATTCTCCCCTCCTACGTGTGCTTCCTGCGATAGCTTCCTCTAGGTTAATTACTAGAGAGCCGTATCTGTTAATATCTGGGGATGCAACCAAGTTTAAGGGTTTGAAGCCCAAATGTGCGTCCAGGCAATTGTGCCACAACAATTACAGGACCATGTCTACTAAGTAAATGGGGCACACGTTGTGGAGCATGAAGACGCTGCTCAGGTGCAGAGCAGGGAATTTATAGGCGTTTCTATGAAGTGATCTTCATTATATAGTGGCTGTATACTGGCAGAATCTGGAGCTCTGCTAACCCAAACAAGCCGGTTTGCTAGGGAACTGAGGCGCCGGCTGAGCCCAGCGGAACGGTCCGCCCCACTTGAAGCGCCGTGGGTGCTGGTCCCGCCGAACCCCCACTGCGGACAAGAAAACACACCTGTAGCGAGGAGGCTCCCCCGGAGCTGGAGGGGAAAGGAAGACTGGCCGGGCCCGGCCGGGCGGTGGACGAACGCTGCCCCCAGCTAAGGAAGCCTAGAGAGCCGAGACTTACCCGGAAGTGACGTGGCCGTGAACCGGAAGTGACGGACCGGACCAAGAAAGAGCAGCATGAAGCGACCGTCCTCAGGGGGAGGTCGCGTGGAAAGATATAGCCAGCAGCCCCGCCCACAAATACAGGCTGTAACCAGCCTTAATACTAATAATAATAATACTAGTGGACGTAACAGGGATTAAACTGATAGGAATAGTACTACTTAACACACCTTATAATAACGCAGAGAGTGGCAACGCAGAGAGAGGAGTCTGAAGAAGAGGAGTCAGAGGAGGAAGGTGGCTTTGAGGAGGTGGAAGACCAAACACAGCAGGCGTCCCAGGGGGCTTGTTGTCACCTTTCGGGGACCCTTGGTGTTGTATTGGGTGGAGGAAGAGACCTTTAATGATATCAGTGAGGACAAGGAATGGGATATGGCTAGCTTGGTATCCAACCTTGTGCAAATGGGGAGTTTGCGGTTGTGCAAATGGACTGTTTGCGGTTGTTTGCGGTGCGTTAAAAGGGGAGTTTGGTCTGTCACTGTGAAGCGGGCGTAACCCTTACACTACCTGATCGATACAACATCATACCTAATGTTTTAAAGCATGTTATTCCAAACAATTTAGGAATGTTAGGTATTTAATGCCCTTTATGGATTAAAACCAGACTCTGCGTCAACTATGTAATTTTCCATGGGAGTTTTGCCATGGATCCCCCTCCGGCATGCGTTAGGTGTTAGTCCCCTTGAAACAACTTTTCCATCACTATTGTGGCCAGAAAGAGTCCCTGTGGGTTTTAAAATTCGCCTGCCTATTGAAGTCTATGGTGGTTCGCCCGGTTCGCCCGTTCGCGAACATTTGCGAAAATTCGCGTTCGCCGTTCACGAACGGAAAATTTTATGTTCGTGACATCACTATATATATATATGGTTGGGTCACATCTGTGCGTGAATTTAGGCTGCAAAGTAGTGAAATTTGTCACAAATAGAAATAAATCTATGCTGAATTACTGTATATAATGGTTGCGGCCTAAATTTACGCACAGATGTGACCAAAACCAGTGAAACTTGTCACAAATAGAAATAATTCTCTGACTAACTGTATATATAGTTGCGGACTAAATTCACGCACAGAAGTCACCCAAACTAGTGAAATTTGTCACAAATAGAAAGAAATCTATGCTGAATTACTGTATATAACGGTTGTGGCCTAAATTCACGCACAGATGTGACCAAAACCAGTGAAACTTGTCACAATTCTCTGGTGACTAACTGTATATATTAGTATATTAGGTTAGCCAGAATCCTACTCCACACTGATGAGGAGCAACACCCCGAAACAGCTGTCTGTGGATGGATAACTGGCCTAGGTCTTCCCCTTCACATCCTTAGGCCTCATGCACACGACCGTTGTGTGTATCCCTGGCCGTTGTGCCATTTTCCTTTTTTTTTTTCGCGGACCCATTGACTTTCAATGGGTCCGTGGAAAAATCGGAAAATGCACCGTTTTGCAGCCGCATCCGTGATCCATGTTTGCTGTCCATCAAAAAAATATGACCTGTCCTATTTTTTCGACGGACAACGGTTCACGGACCCATTCAAGTCAATAAATCCGTGAAAAAACACGGATGCACACAAGATTGGCATCCACGTCCGTGGTCCGTGGCCATAGGCTACTTTCACACTGCATAAAAGCTTTTTTCGGAGCTGAGTTTTCACTTCGTGAAAACTCAGATCCGACAGTATATTCTAACACAGAGGCGTTCCCATAGTAATGGGGAGGCTTCTAGTTAGAATATACTTTGAACTGTGTACATGACTGCCCCCTGCTGCCTGGCAGCACTCGATCTCTTACAGGGGGCTGTCATGCTGCACCTGAGGGGTTAATTGTGCATATCATAGCCCCCTGTAAGAGATCATGTGCTGCCAGGCAGGAGGGGGCACACCCCCCTCCCTCCCCAGTTTTAAATTCATTGGTGGCTAGTGGGCCCCCCTCCCTCCCCTGTAGTTAACACATTGGTGGCCAGTGCGGCCGGCCCCCCCTCCCTCCCCTGTAGTTAACTCATTGGTGGCCAGTGCGGCCGCCCCCCCCCTCTCTCCCCTGTAGTTAACACATTGGTGGCCAGTGCGGCCGGCCCCCCTCCCTCCCCTGTAGTTAACACATTGGTGTAGTTAACACTACTGCAGTCCTGGTTGCCATGGTTACTTAGCAATTTTTAGAAGCATTATACTTACCTGCGAGCTGCGATGTCTGTGTCCGGCCGGGCGCTCCTCCTACTGGTAAGTGACAGGTCTGTGCTATAAGCAATGCGCCGCACAGACCTTTCACTTACCAGTAGGAGGAGTGCCCGACCAGTCACAGACATCGCAGCTCGCAGGTAAGTATAATGCTTCTTAAAATTGCTAAGTAATTATGGCAACCAGGACTGCAGTAGCGTCCTGGTTGCCATGGTTACCGATCGGAGCCCCAGCAATTAAACTGGGCCAGGCAGCAGGGGGCAGTCATGTACACAGTTATTTTAGTATATTCTAACCTGAAGCGTCCCCATCACCATGGGAACGCCTCTGTGTTAGAATATACTGTCGGATCTGAGTTTCACGATCTAACTCAAATCCGATAGTATATTTTAACATAGAGGCGTTCCCATGGTGATGGGGACGCTTCAAGTTAAAATATACCATCAGATTGGAGAAAACTCTGATCCGCTGGTATAAAAGGGACTCCTGACTTTACATTGAAAGTCAATGGGGGACGGATCCGTTTGCAATTGCACCATATTGTGTCAACGTCAAACGGATCCGTCCCCATTGACTTGCATTGTAATTCGGGGCGGATCCGTTTGGCTCCGCACGGCCAGGCGGACACCAAAACGACTTTTTTTTCATGTCCGTGGACCCTCCAAAAATCAAGGAAGACCCACGGATGAAAAAACGGTCACGGATCACAGACCTACGGACCCCGTTTTTGTGGACCTTAAAAAAAAACGGTCGTGTGCATGAGGCCTTAACCCCTTAAGGACACAGCCTTATTTCACCTTAAGGACCAGGCCATTTTTTGCAAATCTGACCAGTGTCACTTTAAGTGGTGATAATTTTAAAACGCTTTGACTTATCCAGGCCATTCTGAGATTGTTTTTTCGTCACATATTGTACTTCATGACACTGGTAAAATTAAGTCAAAATTTTATTTATTTTTTGCATAAAAAAATACCTAATTTACCAAAAATTGTGAAAAATTAGCAAATTTCAAAGTTTCAGTTTCTCTACTTCTGTAATACATAGTAATACCCCCAAAAACTGTGATGACTTACCATTCCCCATATGTCTACTTCATGTTTGAATTATTTTGGGAATGATATTTTATTTTTTGGGGATGTTACAAGGCTTAGAAGTTTAGAAGCAAATCTTGAAATTTTTCGAAATTTACAAAAACCCAATTGTTAGGGACCACTACAGCTCTGAAGTTACTTTGCGAGGCTTACATAATAGAAACCACCCAAAAATGACCCCATTCTATAAACTACACTCCTCAAGGTATTCAAAACTGATTTGACAAACTTCGTTAACCCTTTAGGTGTTGCACAAGAGTTATTGGCAAATGGGGATAAAATTTGTGAATTTCATTTTTTTGCCTAATTTTCCATTTTAACCCATTTTTTCCACTAACAAAGCAAGGGTTAACAGCCGAACAAGACTGTATCTTTATTGCCCTGACTCTGCCGTTTACAGAAACACCCAATATGTGGCCGTAAACTACTGTACGGCCACACAGCGGGGCATAGAGTGAAAAGTGCGCCGTTTGGTTTTTGGAAGGCAGATTTTGCTGGACTGTTTTTTTGACACCATGTCCCATTTGAAGCCCCCTGATTCACCCCTAGAGTAGAAACTCCATAAAAGTGACCCCATCTAAGAAACTACACCCCTCAAGGTATGCAAAACTGATTTTACAAACGTCGTTAACCCTTTAGGTGTTGCACAAGATTTAATGGAAAATAGAGATACAATTTCAAAATTTCACTTTTTTGGCAGATTTTCCATTTTAATATTTTTTTTCCAGTTACAAAGCAAGGGTTAACAGCCAAACAAAACTCATTATTTATGGCCCTGTTTATGTAGTTTACAGAAACACCCCATATGTGATCATAAAATGCTGTAGGGTCACACGGCAGGGTGCAGAAGGAAAGGAATGCCATACGGTTTTTGGAAGGCAGGTTTTGCTGGACTGTTTTTTTTGAAACCATGTCTCATTTGAAGCCCCCCTGATGCACCCCTAGAGTAGAAACTCCAGAAAAGTGACCCCATTTTAGAAACTACGGGATAGGGTGGCAGTTTTGTTGGTACTAGTTTAGGGTACATATGATTTTTGGTTGCTCTATATTACACTTTTTGTGCGGCAAGGTAACAAGAAATAGCTTTTTTGGCACCGTACAAAGCAATACAAAGCAAGGGTTAACAGCCAAACAAAACTCATTATTTATGGCCCTGATTCTGTAGTTTACAGAAACACCCCATATGTGGTCGTAAACTGCTGTACGGGCACACGGCAGGGCACAGAAGGAAAGGAATGCCATACGGTTTTTGGAACCAACATGCACGCTGAGCACACCATATACTTCTCCTGGAGCCAAATGGCTACTGGTAGGTTCTATATAAGCAGACTCAGTTTTATACTGACTTTAAAACCAGCCTCCAGGACAGATTGACTGGTCAGGTGTGCATGACTCCAAGGAGATCGCTACGCCTCCAATATATACTAAAAATGTGGGGGATTAGGTCAGCAGAACCTGTATGTAGGTGCACATCACTATGGCGAAATACATATACAAACGAAAAATACAAATGTGATAGCACTCTACATCCAGCATTCCTCCATGCTGGATGAGGCATTGGTGTACATTTTGGCCAAAGCGTAATAAGCCACTCACCACGTCAAGGTCGCCTCTAATGAGTGGCGATCTCCTTGGAGTCATGCACACCTGACCAGTCAATCTGTCCTGGAGGCTGGTTTTAAAGTCAGTATAAAACTGAGTCTGCTTATATAGAACCTACCAGTAGCCATTTGGCTCCAGGAGAAGTATATGGTGGGCTCAGCGTGCATGTTGGTACTTGCATCCCTGGATCCGATGAAAGCTGTAGTGGCACCGGACGGGGTTAAAAGCGGAGTGTGGAACAAATATAAGTGAAATTGGGACGCTAAAACAAAATAATAAATCTTTATTAACTTATTTTGTAAGAATAAGGGGTAAATACTACACTGCGTGCAGAATTATTAGGCAAATGAGTATTTTGGCCACATCATCCTCTTTATGCATGTTGTCTTACTCCAAGCTGTATAGGCTCGAAAGCCTAGTACCAATTAAGCATATTAGGTGATGTGCATCTCTGTAATGAGAAGGGGTGTGGTCTAATGACATCAACACCCTATATTAGGTGTGCATAATTATTAGGCAACTTCCTTTCCTTTGGCAAAATGGGTCAAAAGAAGGACTTGACAGGCTCAGAAAAGTCAAAAATAGTGAGATATCTTGCAGAGGGATGCAGCACTCTTAAAATTGCAAAGCTTCTGAAGCGTGATCATCGAACAATCAAGCGTTTCATTCAAAATAGTCAACAGGGTCGCAAGAAGCGTGTGGAAAAACCAAGGCGCAAAATAACTGCCCATGAACTGAGAAAAGTCAAGCGTGCAGCTGCCAAGATGCCACTTGCCACCAGTTTGGCCATATTTCAGAGCTGCAACATCACTGGAGTGCCCAAAAGCACAAGGTGTGCAATACTCAGAGACATGGCCAAGGTAAGAAAGGCTGAAAGACGACCACCACTGAACAAGACACACAAGCTGAAACGTCAAGACTGGGCCAAGAAATATCTCAAGACTGATTTTTCTAAGGTTTTATGGACTGATGAAATGAGAGTGAGTCTTGATGGGCCAGATGGATGGGCCCGTGGCTGGATTGGTAAAGGGCAGAGAGCTCCAGTCCGACTCAGACGCCAGCAAGGTGGAGGTGGAGTACTGGTTTGGGCTGGTATCATCAAAGATGAGCTTGTGGGGCCTTTTCGGGTTGAGGATGGAGTCAAGCTCAACTCCCAGTCCTACTGCCAGTTTCTGGAAGACACCTTCTTCAAGCAGTGGTACAGGAAGAAGTCTGCATCCTTCAAGAAAAACATGATTTTCATGCAGGACAATGCTCCATCACACGCGTCCAAGTACTCCACAGCGTGGCTGGCAAGAAAGGGTATAAAAGAAGAAAATCTAATGACATAGCCTACTTGTTCACCTGATCTGAACCCCATTGAGAACCTGTGGTCCATCATCAAATGTGAGATTTACAAGGAGGGAAAACAGTACACCTCTCTGAACAGTGTCTGGGAGGCTGTGGTTGCTGCTGCACGCAATGTTGATGGTGAACAGATCAAAACACTGACAGAATCCATGGATGGCAGGCTTTTGAGTGTCCTTGCAAAGAAAGGCGGCTATAATGGTCACTGATTTGTTTTTGTTTTGTTTTTGAATGTCAGAAATGTATATTTGTGAATGTTGAGATGTTATATTGGTTTCACTGGTAAAAATAAATGATTGAAATGGGTATATATTTGTTTTTTGTTAAGTTGCCTAATAATTATGCACAGTAATAGTCACCTGCACACACAGATATCCCCCTAAAATAGCTAAAACTAAAAACAAACTAAAAACTACTTCCAAAAAATATTCAGCTTTGATATTAATGAGTTTTTTGGGTTCATTGAGAACATGGTTGTTGTTCAATAATAAAATTAATCCTCAAAAATACAACTTGCCTAATAATTCTGCACTCCCTGTATATCACTGCATCCGCAGCAAAATAAATCAAAACTGTGGGGCCTCACCTAGAACAGCCGTACAGGCGGCACAAAAGCCACCGTATGGCAAACGGTGGATCCCTCACAAAAACCCACCAACACTAAGGGGGCTAGGTTACCACAGGTGCAAGGTGTTGAACCTGGGTACCAGGTACTAACAAGGTAGATGCCTGGTGCCGAAACACCAGGTATCTCTCCTAACAGTGAATGTCAGCGTGCAGACATTCACTGCACTAATATAGTACAGGTGAAAGATAGGGTGCGGGCAAACACAGTGAGCTCCACTGGATGTATCTGGAGCTGTGAAAGCCCTCCCCTATGCAGGTGGTCTAAGCTCTACGCGTTTCTATGCATTAGGTATGCATTTCATCAGGAGCAAAAGCACCATAAGTAGTACATGCCACCACCTCTCAGTTGTATATTTAACCGAGGCTGTGAGCGTATACTGTCAATGATATAGCCCAGACCTCTGACATGAGTATCTGGCAGAGGCCATGAACATAGACACCACAGGTAATGCAGCCCAGCCTCACAAGGTTGTATATTTAACCAAGGTTATGGGCTTACACCACCAGTGATGTGACCAGAATATCTGACAAAGGTATATCGCCAGAAACTGAAAACACTAGGCAGCAACAGAGTGATGTCTCTAGCACCACAAATCCTCTAGTGTGAGGTATGATGTGTCACTCGTAGTATATTGTCCTGCCTAGGCTGACAACCTCTAAATTGAGGCGCAGCGTGCTGGTGTGCAGACTAGCCGGCGTTGTAATGGCCGTGATCGGCTCCTAGAACGCCGAGATTTACAAAGTAAACCCCGCCCTGCTAGACACACCCCCTGTCTGCCAGCCAATCCGGCCAGGAGGCTCGGTACAGGAAACACCATTGACAAAGCAGTGGGAGGGATTATGTTGGTCTCAGGGAAAGTGCAAAGCGCCGCATTGTAACCAGGGACATTCATAGCGGTTCAGTATGTATTGTCGCCGCAGATTACAAACCTAATAGTAAGTATACAGTGGAGTGAAAACACAGACGAGGATCCTCCTCAAGAGCGCCGACGCACAGTTACATATGCAAACAGAGGCTCATGTGTATCTACAATGTATCCCTTTGATAACAACTATGAAAAAACACACATTACTGATGTTTAATCATATGAAGGGGACATAAGAAATTGCATCGTTGAGGCCAGATGGTTTGATGGTTTTCAAGAAAAAAATCCATCTGGCTTCTTTCTGTAACAAAATGCGGTCATAATTGCCGCCTCTGGATGACATCTTAACAGAATCGATCACCTGGAATTTAACTGATGATGCATTGCCTTTATGAAATTCTGATACATGGCGTGCAATCGGGGTGTCTTTTGCATTTTTGATATCCAAGACATGTTCCCCAATACGACGCCTGAGCTCTCTGATGGTTTTACCAACGTATTTAATGCCGCAAGCACATGTCATGAGATAAATAACCCCAACCGACTTATAGTTGTAAAATGATCTAATGAAGAAGGTTTTCTCTAAGGTGCTGCTGGCAAAACTCTTGGTTTTGTCTATGAATCTACAAAATTTGCATGATCCACAGGGAAATGTCCCTGTAAGCAAACTCTGCAACCAAGACTGCGGTTTCGGACCTGCATATAAACTGTGCGTCAGCATATCCCGTAGATTGTTGCTACGCCGGTAGGTGACTGAGGGTCTAGATGGAATCATGCTCCCAATGTCGGGATCCGATTTGAGTATATCCCAATGTTCAACGAGTACTTGACGCACAGCCTCATGGGCACTGTCATATGTGCCGATGATCCTGACCGTACTGTCACTCGTATCTTTCTTTTTAGGGGATAGCAGAAGGTCCCTGTTTGTACTCAATGAGTGTTGGTATGCCTGTTTCAGATATCGCTGAGGATACCCGCGGCATTGGAACCTATGCTGAAGATCCCTCGCAGCCACCTTGAAATCTCCCAAATCAGAACAATTCCTCCTCACCCTAAGGTATTGACCTTTTGGAATCCCTCTTTTGAGGGCCAGCGGGTGCCCGCTTTCCCATTTCAACAGATTGTTGGTAGCCGTGGGCTTCCTAAAGACATTGGTGCTGATGTACCCATCAGCACCAAGTGAAATGTGAGGTCTAAGAAGGAAATGACAGTGGAGTCAATCTCCGACGTAAAAAATAGCCCAAGTGTGTTAATATTCAGGGCTGCAACAAATTCCTGGAACAACTCTCTGCCACCCCTTCCCCATAGGATCAGCACATCATCGATATATCTGATCCATAGGGGGATGACAGAGTTGAAATGTTCCATCTCATCACAGAACACCACCTCTCTCTCCCACCAGCCCAGGTAGAGGTTCGCAAAAGTAGGGGCACAGGGACTGCCCATCGCGACCCCCCTGAGCTGGTGGAAGATCCGTCCGTCAAACAGAAACACATTATGTTTGAGAATGAAACTAAGCAGCTCCATAACAAAGGTGTTGTGGTTCTTACACTGCTCGCCTCTTTGTTGGAGGAACGTGAGGACTGCTCCACAGCCCAACTCATGAGGAATTGAGCTGTAGAGCGCCTCCACGTCAAGGCTGGCCAACCAGGTGTTCTTATCACAATGGACCCCGTTTAAGCGCCCCAATACCTCCATTATGTCCCTAACATGTGAGGGCAAACTATTGACAAATGGGCGTAAAACGGTGTCCACATAAGTACTAATGTTGGCCGTCAGGCAGTTAGTCCCAGACACAATAGGCCTACCCTTCAAAGGCTCATAGCCCTTATGAACTTTGGGCAGACAATAAAAGGCCGCTGTGACTGGGTGCGTAGGTAGAAGAAACGCTAACTCAGTCTTATCAATGAGCTTCTGTTCTAGAGCTCTGTTCAAAATACAGGACAATTCCAACCTGTAAGCTGGTGTGGGATCAGACGGGAGTTGTTCATATGTGGACTTGTCCCTAAGAACTCTCATACACATATTCTGGTATTGTTCGTGCCCCAGAATCACAATATTCCCGCCTTTGTCTGAAGATTTAATCACTAAATCCTTGTCCTGTTGGAGCATCCGGAGGGCTTCTCTCTCCTGTTCATTCAAATTGTCTCTATTCATAACTTGTGAATCAAGCTGACTGAGTTTATTCGAAACCACAGACAAAAATGTGTCAATAGGGGTGCAGTCACTAATCGGGGGCATTTTTGTAGAAGGTAATCTAAGGTTAGTGAAAGGGCCATCCCCTGGGACTCGTTGTGCCTCAGCAAACAGGTCAGCCAGAATTTGAACATCTGGCAGATCTGTCAAATCAATCCCCAGTTCCTCGCATTTCCTACGATCATGGGTGACAAAGAATTTGCGCCACTTTAATTTGCGCGCAAACAAATTCAGATCTTTTACCCATCCAAAACAGTCAAACCTTCGCATAGGAACAAACGAAAGACCCTTTTGTAAAACTTGGGTTTCCATAATGGTCAAACTACGGGTGGATAGGTTAATAATTTGTAGCTCGTCTTTCTTGGGAAATGCTGAGATATTGGATGACAATCGGGAAGATTGGTGAGGTGTCATTGTTTGTTCCGTAGCATGTATTGAGATACTGGAGGGGTATTGTCTAAAAAAAAAAACCTTGTTACCATAACCTCTACCACCTCGTCCTTTTCTTCCCTGACCCCTATTTCTACCACCATATGATCTGTTTGTTGATTGAGGCCCAGTTCTTTTTTGTTGTTTCACACCAACCCCCTCCGACTCTGGTTCACCCTCCGACGATGAAACCTCTGTATCTAATTCAAGGGCATCAGAGTGTTTGGTACTATAATCAAAGATTTTACCCTTCTTAAAATCTCTGATGTCCCTATTGAACAAGGAGTGCTTCTTTTCTTTGAGTTGAGCAGTATATCTCTCTATGGAGGCTTGAAGGAGCGATTCTTTTTTATTAAAATCAGCGTGACTACTGAATTTTTTGGTTGACTCAATCGCTTCCTCAACTCAGTCTCCAATGACGTGGAGGCGCTCTACAGCTCAATTCCTCATGAGTTGGGCTGTGGAGCAGTCCTCACGTTCCTCCAACAAAGAGGCGAGCAGTGTAAGAACCACAACACCTTTGTTATGGAGCTGCTTAGTTTCATTCTCAAACATAATGTGTTTCTGTTTGACGGCCGGATCTTCCACCAGCTCAGGGGGGTCGCGATAGGCAGTCCCTGTGCCCCTACTTTTGCGAACCTCTACCTGGGCTGGTGGGAGAGAGAGGTGGTGTTCTGTGATGAGATGAAACATTTCAACTCTGTCATCCCCCTTTGGATCAGATATATCGATGATGTGCTGATCCTATGGGGGGGTGGCAGAGAGTTGTTCCAGGAATTTGTTACAGCCCTGAATATTAACACACTGGGGCTATTTTTTACGTCGGAGATTGACTCCACTGTCATTTCCTTCTTAGACCTCACCATTTCACTTGGTGCTGATGGGCGCATCAGCACCAATGTCTTTAGGAAGCCCACGGCTACCAACAATCTGTTGAAATGGGAGAGCGGGCACCCGCTGGCCCTCAAAAGAGGGATTCCAAAAGGTCAATACCTTAGGGTGAGGAGGAATTGTTCTGATTTGGGAGATTTCAAGGTGGCTGCGAGGGATCTTCAGCATAGGTTCCAATGCCGCGGGTATCCTCAGCGATATCTGAAACAGGCATACCAACACTCATTGAGTACAAACAGGGACCTTCTGCTATCCCCTAAAAAGAAAGATACGAGTGACAGTACGGTCAGGATCATCGGCACATATGACAGTGCCCATGAGGCTGTGCGTCAAGTACTCGTTGAACATTGGGATATACTCAAATCGGATCCCGACATTGGGAGCATGATTCCATCTAGACCCTCAGTCACCTACCGGCGTAGCAACAATCTACGGGATATGCTGACGCACAGTTTATATGCAGGTCCGAAACCGCAGTCTTGGTTGCAGAGTTCGCTTACAGGGACATTTCCCTGTGGATCATGCAAATTTTGTAGATTCATAGACAAAACCAAGAGTTTTGCCAGCAGCACCTTAGAGAAAACCTTCTTCATTAGATCATTTTACAACTATAAGTCGGTTGGGGTTATTTATCTCATGACATGTGCTTGCGGCATTAAATACGTTGGTAAAACCATCAGAGAGCTCAGGCGTCGTATTGGGGAACATGTCTTGGTTATCAAAAATGCAAAAGACACCCCGATTGCACGCCATGTATCAGAATTTCATAAAGGCAATGCATCATCAGTTAAATTCCAGGTGATCGATTCTGTTAAGATGTCATCCAGAGGCGGCAATTATGACCGCATTTTATTACAGAAAGAAGCCAGATGGATTTTTTTCTTGAAAACCATCAAACCATCTGGCCTCAACGATGCAATTTCTTAACCATATTTCTTTTTATTGAAAGAAAGCAAAAGATCAGGGCCAAGACCCATACATGACATTACAATGGCAACAATAAGGTTTCACATGGTCATCAAGCATACACGTCAAGTGTAAACAATACAGATAATCTTGCTATAATTAGTAACACATGTTAAAGAAAAAAAGGGGGAAAAAGAAGGAAGAGGGAAGGGACAGCCAGGAGGGGGGGGGGGGGGGGGAGGAAGGGAAACAAGGAAGTGAGATAACTTCTGCTCTATCATATAAAGTTTCTATAAGCTTTCCATGGGGACCACAATTTTAAGAAGCGAGCACGAGAGTTAGTCTCCCAATGCGCTAGTTCCTCGAAGCGGTAAATCTGGTCCACCTTGTCAGACCACATAAGGAGAGTCGGTGGGGAGTCATTCTTCCACAGAAAGGGGATGAGTAACTTAGCCGCTGTAAGCAGCATTGTCGGAAGATCATGTTTAGAGGGAGTAAGAGATCCGTTAGGGCACCATAATAGCACTAGCTTAGCATCTATTGTTATCTTAGTGTTGCAAATTTGGTTAACCAATGTCTCAATTGACTTCCAAAACGGTTGAATCTTGTGACAAAGCCACCAAATATGCGACAGAGACCCAGTACCTATGCCACACCTCCAGCACAATTCAGGGACCTCTGGATTTAGTTTATGCAAGAACTCAGGTGTCTTGTACCACCTAATGAGAAGCTTAAAGGAATTCTCCTGGATCCTAACACATCGACTGAAGCCATGTGAATGAGCCAGGATGAACGCCTTCTCCGGCTCCGTAAGGGACAGGGAGAGCTCCCGTTCCCAGGAAGTCACATAATTTAGCTCCGGGGGTAATGAGGAAAGTATTTCTTTATACATCTGAGATAATGGTCTAAGGGGAGGTTTGGTAGCTAAGACCTTCTTTTCAAGCCAAGAAGGGGAACTATTGCTTGCAAAAGGTCCAATACATTTTTTAGTGTCCCTTTTAAAATTTGCTAAGTGGAAAAAAGGTGCAGCTTTAACCTCAGGAAGGTCCACCACTGAATCCCAATTCAAACTGCCATCCGGAAGAAGGACATCCCGCAGATGAATGTCGGCGAGCTTAGACCAAATCCCGGAGGGGTTTAACACCGAGGGGTGAATATGGCTTTGTAGTAAGTTAAGTGGCATGCCAGGATTGGGGAAATTAAAAATGCGAGACTGAACCATTTTGGACCACTCAACCAACATACCTTTCCAAATCGGAGAGGAGTAGTAGTGATTGGCCGAAATAGGCCTAATACCCCACAAGGTAAGTAGCTCTTGGTTCGTAAATAGTACATTCTCAAGACGGGAGCAAAGGGAGTTTGATTGTCGAGACATAATAGCTACACCTCTACAGAGCTGTACAGCATTATAATATAACTTCACATCTGGCATCCCAAAACCTCCAAATTTCCTATCCCTTGTGAGAACAGAATAAGCGATACGCGGAGATTTGCCGTTCCACAGGAAGCGTGTGAACACTCTCCGTATTTCAGTAAAATATGAGTTTGGCAACCAAATGGGGAGTGCTTGTAGCAAATACAGAAACTTGGGTAGAATAAAGGTCTTAACATAGTTCTTTCTCCCTACCCAGGAGACAAACGGAAGTTTCAAGTTTTGTAGATGAGTGCGAACAGTTTTCAGGAGCGGCATATAGTTAAGGGAGGCCAAATCTTGAGCATTAGCCGAAATATGGGTCCCCAAATACGCAATGTCTCTGGAAGCCCATGTGAATGGCGTTGCACGCTTAAGAGCATTAATTACAGCCTGTGGGCAGGAAATATTAAGTGCCATGGATTTCCCGTAGTTAATTTTAAAATTAGATACAAACCCAAAGTCTTCAAATATGTTCAGAAGCTTGGGCAAAGCCTCTTTGGGGTTAGAGGTCATGACTAAAAGATCATCCGCGAATGCTGCAGTAACATGTGTGCCAGAACCCACCTGAAGGCCTTTGATATCCGGATCTGCTCTGATTCTACATAAGAGTGTCTCCATCACTAAAATAAATAGTGCAGGAGAGAGGGGGCACCCTTGCCTCGTCCCATTAGTGATGCAAAATGGCGGTGACAATGAGCCGTTGACTTTGACCCTGGCAGAGGGGGCCGAATATAGAGTATGAATAGCTGTAATGAATTGGTCCGGGAGGCCAAACCTCGACAGGGTCCGCGACATAAAATGCCAGCTGACCCTGTCGAAGGCCTTTTCCGCATCGGTGCTCACCAACACCAAGGGCTTGGAGGATCTTTTAGCCCAATTTACAAGATGTAGAAGCCGTACAGTATTTTCCGACCCCTGTCTGCCATGGACAAAGCCCACTTGTTCTTCATGCACAATGTCAGGTAGAACATCCTGAAGCCTAGTGGCCAAGATCTTTGCCCACCACTTTACATCATTATTAAGCAAGGAGATCGGCCTATAGTTACTGCAGCATGTCGGATCTTTATTCTCCTTATGTAGGACCGTGATGTGCGCCAATAGGGAGTGTGGAGCCAGGGAGCCTCCATTAAGAAGGTAATTGCACAGGTTTCTGAAGCGGGGAATTAAAACGTCCTTAAAGGACTTGTAATACGTAATAGAAAAGCCGTCCGGCCCCGGGCTTTTGCCTGTGGGGATGGACATGAGCACCTTATGAATCTCAGAGTCAGTTATGGGTCTAGTCAGCTGAGATGTCTTGACTGGGGACACTGAGGGAAGATCTATAGTCTGCAAAAACTTATCTGTGGCCTCTGAAAGATCTCCAGCAGTAGCCCCCCCAGGAGGAGGTAGGTTGTATAAAGCTTCATAAAAGGCGCAGAATGCCTTAGCAATGTCTGGAGTAGTTTTGTGTACTTTACCTTTGGGGTCCTTAATAGAGGAGACAAAGGAGTCAGAGAACTGCTTCTTGGCCATCGCCGACATCAGTCTGTTTCCTCTATCCCCATGTGCATATGCTTTAAATCGTGATCTAAGGACCAGTTTAGCAGAAGTTACATTTAATAGGTTTTTTAAGCGTACTCCAGCTTCAGTAAGCTCCGTCAGGATGCGTTTAGCCTGTGACTCCTTGTGAGAGGATTCAAGGCGAGAAATTTCTGCAAGTAAACCATCTAAGGCCTGCATCCTCTGCTTCTTCACATGTGCCCCTAATGCTATAAGTTCCCCCCTTATTACTACCTTATGGGATTCCCATAGTATGGAGGGAGAGGGCGGGGACTCTGGGGTGTCATTAAGCTCAAAAAATTCGGAGATCGAGGCCCTGATTTTACAAACATGAGTGGGATCCAAAATCAAGGTGTCGTTTAGACGCCACAAGCGTTCTTTTTTCTGTGGGCCAGACAGGGAGAAGCTTATAATAACAGGCGCATGGTCTGATAGCGTGATACTACCAATCCGGGCCCCAGAGACATTACGTATGTGTGAGTTAGACAGAAACAAATAATCTAACCTGTGAAAGGACATCTTGGCATGTGAATAAAATGTATAATCTCGGCCATTAGGATTCAAAGTACGCCATACGTCAAGAACCTTCAATTTCCTCAGGGAGGTTTTCAGCCTTTTCAGAAGCCTATAAGAAACAGACGGTCTACCTTCTGAGGTGTCCACTGCCGGCTCTAGGGCCACATTGAAGTCGCCCCCTAAAACCAACAATCCTTCAGAGAAAGATGCTAATAAGACAAGGGTCTGAACGAGCCATGGTACTTGGCCTCTATTAGGTGCATATAAATTAGCAAATGTGACTGGGGAATCACCAATTGCCCCCTTTACAAAAATGTACCTGGATCCGCTAAAATAGCGGAGTGCTTGAAGGGAAGGTTTTTATGTATAGCCACACTTACTCCCCTACTAGCCGAGTCATGTGTACTATGAAACCACTGGACAAACTTCTTAGGAGGAAGATTGGGGATTTTATTTGTTCTAAAATGTGTCTCTTGGAGGAAGACTACCGAGACTTTATCCCTCAGCAGAAGGGAAATAATTTGAGACCTTTTGCATGGCTCGTTCAGCCCGTGTGCGTTCAGAGAGGCGACTACAATTGATGGCATGACAATATATGTACTAGTGAGAAATGGTACATATTACCCATGAAAATGTCTAAGAGAGCATAACATATATGAGCAGGATGAGGGAAGGAGGGAAAAGGGGAACATATAACACAAAATAAATTAATAAAATTAATAAAGATAACCATCAACATGTTAGGCTGGCAAAAAACCAGCTCAGATAAAATATTCATCTAGAAAAAAGTAGGTGTTTACTTATCACCAACCAAGACAGAATTGGATTGGCGAGGGGGCAAGTAAAGCACCTTGGTCTACTACAAAAAGGGAGACCAATAACATAAAATGCTTCCAGCACCGGAATCTATCCGGACATTCCCCTGCAATTGGGGAGAGAAAAAATCGCCTACTTGGAGGCAGAGTTCCGAAACATTAGAAAAGTGTCCCGATTAAAGCGTGGCTTCTTGTAAAAAACTCTAGGCCATATATGTAAAATATGCCCACAACAGGACTATCAGAAAAAAGGCCATTACTTTCTACGCAAACAATAAACACTGAACTGAAGAGACAGTCATCCCTCATGTAGAAAAGTAAGTTAGGCCAAACTATCAGCAGTTCATGCTAACAGATGAAAACAACTTAAGTCACCTTGGTTTGGGCTCAAGTGAGGGCCCTGTCCATCTTGTTGCGTCCCAGGCGGTCTGGTTTACTTGCGGATGCCGTTTGCCAAGAAGACACACGCGGCGGGATAGGTAGGGGGCCATCTTGGTCGGCTGGCAGCCACGAGGGGATCTCCACCGGAGGGACATCTAGGGACCTCCAGACTGACTCCAGGTCTGCTGGAGACCTCACTGTGAGCAGTTTACCATTCCTGGAAACCGCCAGCCCAAAAGGATAAAGCCACCGGAACGGAGTTGACGTCTTCCTGAGAACATCAAGGAGAGGCTTGAATAAGCGCCGCTTGGCCAAGGTGGATGGCGCCAGGTCCTGGAACATCTGTATCGGCGCATTTTCGTACTCCAGCACCTCCATCTCTCGTTGCCTTTTTAGGAGGGCTGCGGTGTCTACATAGCTCAGTAGGCCGCAAATTACGTCACGTGGTGGCTCTTGTGGTTTAGGCCTAGGGCGCAGCGCCCTGTGTATGCGCTCCACCACGATCCCCTCCGCTCTGTCTGGCCCAAGCATTGTGGAGAACAGCTCACGCGCCACAGTCGGTAAGGCCTCCGCAGCAATCGTCTCAGGTAGGCCGCGTATGCGTATACTGCGCCGGCGACTCCGGTTCTCCTGATCCTCCAGTTTCAGGAAGGCCTCATTCAGTAAAGCCTTATGAGATGCTAGTACTTCTGACGCTTTACCTTCATAAGCCATGATGGCGTCTTGCGTGCCCTCTAGCGTGACCACTCTCTGGCCTAAGTGCTTCATATCGTCTTTGATGTCCGCCAAATCTTGTTTAATAGGTGTAAGGGCCGATTCAAGAACCCGGCGAAGGGTCCGCTCCGATAGAGGCGGATCTCTGGGCCTCCTGTCTGAAACATCAGAGCCGCTGCCCGCATCAGATAGTTCTCCTGCGTCAGAATCCTGTGCAATAGACGCCGCCATATTGGCGCCTTTCTGTGCGGTAGCTCTCTGCATTTTTCGGAGAAACTTTTCCATCTCAGGCTGTCTGGAGCGCAGTGGGGTAGACTCTGAGCTTCTTCTATTCTTTTCTTTGCCAGGTTTCCCCATAATCAGGCAAATTATAAGCTTTTATAGGGTAAATGAGCCGGAATGCTGGAGGAGCTCAAGCTCGTGCGGCCATTCAGCAGCGTGGCTCGGCTCCGCCCCCCAAACGATGCAATTTCTTATGTCCCCTTCATATGATTAAACATCAGTAATGTGTGTTTTTTCATAGTTGTTATCAAAGGGATACATTGTAGATACACATGAGCCTCTGTTTGCATATGTAACTGTGCGTCGGCGCTCTTGAGGAGGATCCTCGTCTGTGTTTTCACTCCACTGTATACTTACTATTAGGTTTGTAATCTGCGGCGACAATACATACTGAACCGCTATGAATGTCCCTGGTTACAATGCGGCGCTTTGCGCTTTCCCTGACACCAACATAATCCCTCCCACTGCTTTGTCAATGGTGTTTCCTGTACCGAGCCTCCTGGCCGGATTGGCTGGCAGACAGGGGGTGTGTCTAGCAGGGCGGGGTTTACTTTGTAAATCTCGGCGTTCTAGGAGCCGATCGCGGCCATTACAACGCCGGCTAGTCTGCACACCAGCACGCTGCGCCTCAATTTAGAGGTTGTCAGCCTAGGCAGGACAATATACTACGAGTGACACATCATACCTCACACTAGAGGATTTGTGGTGCTAGAGACATCACTCTGTTGCTGCCTAGTGTTTTCAGTTTCTGGCGATATACCTTTGTCAGATATTCTGGTTATATCACTGGTGATGTAAGCCCATAACCTTGGTTAAATATACAACCTTGTGAGGCTGGGCTGCATTACCTGTGGTGTCTATGTTCATGGCCTCTGCCAGATACTCATGTCAGAGGTCTGGGCTATATCATTGACAGTATACGCTCACAGCCTCGGTTAAATATACAACTGAGAGGTGGTGGCATGTACTACTTATGGTGCTTTTGCTCCTGATGAAATGCATACCTAATGCATAGAAACGCGTAGAGCTTAGACCACCTGCATAGGGGAGGGCTTTCACAGCTCCAGATACATCCAGTGGAGCTCACTGTGTTTGCCCGCACCCTATCTTTCACCTGTACTATATTAGTGCAGTGAATGTCTGCGCGCTGACATTCACTGTTAGGAGAGATACCTGGTGTTTCGGCACCAGGCATCTACCTTGTTAGTACCTGGTACCCAGGTTCAACACCTTGCACCTGTGGTAACCTAGCCCCCTTAGTGTTGGTGGGTTTTTGTGAGGGATCCACCGTTCGCCATACGGTGGCTTTTGTGCCGCCTGTACGGCTGTTCTAGGTGAGGCCCCACAACCATATATACAGTTATTCACCAGAGAATTATTTCTATTTGTGACAAATTTCACTAGTTTGGGTGACCTCTGTGCGTGAATTTTGTCCTCAACCATATATACAGTTAGTCACTAGAGATGTCGCGAACATAAAAATTTTCGTTCGCGAACGAGAATTTCCGCATATGTTCGCGAACGGGCGAACCGCCATAGACTTCAATAGACAGGCGAATTTTAAAACCCACAGGGACTCTTTCTGGCCACAATAGTGATGGAAAAGTTGTTTCAAGGGGACTAACACCTGGACTGTGGCACGCCGGAGGGGGATCCATGGCAAAACTCCCATGGAAAATTACGTAGTTGACGCAGAGTGTGGTAAGTTGAATTTGCAATGCGATTAATATAACCTGTATTAATCGCATTGCGATTACAACTTAGGTCTGAGTTCATAATGGTTGTATTGGTCGCGCCGTCACGTGGTAAAGGGGGACGGGGGTGTGACTCACTGCAGCCTGGTGAGTGGTGGGGCGCCGCGGCAGCTGCCCTGCAGGACTCTCTGGTGCCAGGAGGAGGAGGTAGGTAGAGCGGCTCTGACTTTATAGACCAAATTATTTTAATAATACCCCAATAATAATAAGTTAATAACCTAACCCCATTCATAAATTACTGTGGATTATTGTAGAGATGGCCCCAGGCCAGGAGACATAAGGGGTTGGGTTAAACTGTGGGCTGGGGCCACCTGGCCACATTTACTAATCTTTGCTCAGGGGGGCCCTCATAAATATAGACCCACATGGTGTGGACTGGTCATTTTTACTAAGGAATATAGTTTAAATGTTTATGTGCAAAAGAGAAAATAAGAAGTCAGCTCCAATCAGATATCTGCACATAGACCAAGACTCTGGGTCTATGCAGATATCTGATTGGAGCTGACTTAGTGACTTTTTTTTTTTTCTCTTTATCTCTTTATTATGGCTTCGGGGGGGGCAGGGGTGACACCATTTTCTACTGCACCGGGTGACACCAGCCATAGCAACGCCACTGTAACCATTAGGAACCCAGCTCTAAGTTGAATTCGCAATTGCGATTAATATAACCTGTATTAATCGCATTGCAATTACAACTTAAATCTGAGTTCCTGATGGTTGTATTGCTAGAATTGACGAATATAACGAATATAGCACTATATTCCCAATCTTCATTATATTCTAGCAATACAACCATTAGGAACCCAGCTCTAAGTTGAATTCGCTAAGCGATTAATATAACCTGTATTAATTGCATTGCGATTACAACTTAGTCAAATTTGTGACACTGCAGCTTCAGATGGGCACCATAGGTGCCCATCCCTAATATGGCAATTGAGCCCACTCCATAATGGCCCCCATGCCTCAATGTACATAGGTGAGGGTAAACTACCCAATTCTAAAAGGTTCAAGTCTGGAATCCCAGAATTTAATATTGTTATTATCTTTGTTATGGCCATAGCATTTGTGTATAGAGTCACTGAAGTATATATTAATATTATTTTTTGACACATATATGTATTTTCTATATGTTCTTCACTGCTATATTTTAATATATATTTCTATTATGATTTTAATACTTTTGATTGATTATGTATAGAGTTGAGCGAACACCTGGATGTTCGGGTTCGAGAAGTTCGGCCGAACTTCCCGGAAATGTTCGGGTTCGGGATCCGAACCCGACCCGAACTTCGTCCCGAACCCGAACCCTATTGAAGTCAATGGGGACCCGAACTTTTGGGCACTAAAAAGGCTGTAAAACAGCCCAGGAAAGAGCTAGAGGGCTGCAAAAGGCAGCAACATGTAGGTAAATCCCCTGCAAACAAATGTGGATAGGGAAATGAATTAAAATAAAAATTAAAAAAATAAAAATGAACCAATATCAATTGGACAGAGGTCCCATAGCAGAGAATCTAGCTTCACGTCAGCAGAGAATCAGTCTCTTCATGCCATAGCAAAGAATCTGGCTTCATGTCAGCACAGAATCAGTCTCTTCATGCCATAGCAGAGAATCTGGCTTCATGTCAGCACAGAATCTGTCTTCATGTCATAGCAGAGAATCAGGCTTCACATCACCCACCACTGGAACAGGCCACTGTCACACATTTAGTCCCCGGCACCCAGACAGAGGAGAGCGGTCCCGTAACAGAGAATCTGGCCTTATGTCAGCGCAGAATCTGTCTTCATGTCATAGCAGAGAATCAGGCTTCACATCACCCACCACTGGAACAAGCCACTGTCACACATTTAGGCCCAGGCACCCAGGCAGAGGAGAGAGGTCCCGTAACAGAGAATCTGGCCTTATGTCAGCGCAGAATCTGTCTTCATGTCATAGCAGAGAATCAGGCTTCACGTCACCCACCACTGGAACAGGCCACTGTCACATATTTAGGCCCAGGCACCCAGGCAGAGGAGAGAGGTCCCGTAACAGAGAATCTGGCCTTATGTCAGCGCAGAATCTGTCTTCATGTCATAGCAGAGAATCAGGCTTCACGTCATCCACCACTGGAACAGGCCACTGTCACACATTTAGGCCCAGGCACCCAGGCAGAGGAGAGAGGTCCCGTAACAGAGAATCTGGCCTTATGTCAGCACAGAATCTGTCTTCATGTCATAGCAGAGAATCAGGCTTCACGTCACCCACCACTGGAACAGGCCACTGTCACATATTTAGGCCCAGGCACCCAGGCAGAGGAGAGAGGTCCCGTAACAGAGAATCTGGCCTTATGTCAGCACAGAATCTGTCTTCATGTCATAGCAGAGAATCAGGCTTCACGTCATCCACCACTGGAACAGGCCACTGTCACACATTTAGGCCCAGGCACCCAGGCAGAGGAGAGAGGTCCCGTAACAGAGAATCTGGCCTTATGTCAGCACAGAATCTGTCTTCATGTCATAGCAGAGAATCAGGCTTCACGTCACCCACCACTGGAACAGGCCACTGTCACATATTTAGGCCCAGGCACCCAGGCAGAGGAGAGAGGTCGTGTAACAAAGAATCTGGCTTCATGTCAGCACAGAATAAGTCTTCATGTCATAGCAGAGAATCAGGCATCACGTCACCCACCACTGGAACAGGCCACTGTCACACATTTAGGCCCAGGCACCCAGGCAGAGGAGAGAGGTCCCGTAACAGAGAATCTGGCCTTATGTCAGCACAGAATCTGTCTTCATGTCATAGCAGAAAATCAGGCATCACGTCACCCACCACTGGAACAGGCCACTGTCACACATTTAGGCCCAGGCACCCAGGCAGAGGAGAGAGGTCTGTAGTGGCCTCACGGACTAAGCGTGGGCACTACACAAGGGTCAATTAGGGTGTGCGTGACTTCTTTTCACTAGGGACAGGAGTGTCATTACCAATTGTGCATATTTTATGTAAATTGTAAAGTATTGTTTTTATATGTAATGTTTTTCCCTGTTTTATGTAGCATCAGGCCTAGTCCCTGTAGTTAGTCACCCCAGACGCTAGAGGGAGCTAGAGTACCCCTAGTATAAGTAGTCAGGCCCCAGACAGGGAAGGCAGTTGAAGGTCAGGAGTCTGCAAAGACAAGCTGGAAGGCACCAGTCAGGGCCTTCTCCTGACATGCAACTAGACAGCCCAGGCTTCTAGTTGCCACCAGGAGACTAGTAGAGGGATCCTAGTCTACCTCCTGATCCAGAGAGCCATGGTTAGCTCAGAAGATCTAACCCAGGGGAAGAGGTTGCCTCCTGGGAGCAACCCTGTAGTTACCACCGAGTCGAGCAGAGCCAACAGGTCCAGCTGATACAAGTAAGCTGAAGGGCAGAGAGAATAGAGGTATGGAGCAAGAATGAGCACCTAAGGAGGACTATTTACCAAGGATAAAAGCCTACAATAAGGTATCTGGGCCTTGGGATTAAAGCCAGACAGGAGTCCGAAAGGGACAGTGTACACTAATCTCCGAGGAGTCTGTACAGCCTGATTCTGCGCATGTGGATGTTTACCCTCTGTGTATCTTGCCTAACCACCATATACCTGCCATCATTGTGTAACCTGCTTGTGAAGTGTACTTGACATGTGGAACTGAGTTGCCATCTAACTGTACAAAGTGGAATTTACTACAGTAAAGCAAAGTTTGGTTCACCCTGCCATCTGTGTTCCTTGCTTATTAAGACCTTCCACCGGTGTGCCACCGTTACCGGCACTGGCTTCACGAACTTTAAAGGGACCTTGCCCCAGGCACATAAAACACCTGCAACATCCAGGGCACCTCATCCAACACCAGGCCTGGTCCCTAAACACAGAGTGTGCCCCAGAGGACTTTTGTGCCAGCCTCTCCTTCACTGCTGTATGCCTGCCCAGGGTTTCCATATATAACTGTGAGTGACCCTCGCTTGCCATTGACCGTGACCTCACATTCGCATTACCCTGCAGGTCTGGCGTACCGCATAAATTGGCGTCACGAACAGGATACGGAACATATCCGCGCCATTGTTGGATTACAAAACTGTGTGCTGAAAATCATCTTAAAGTGACCAAGCCCTAATGGTTTTATTCAAAACTACTGGGCCAAAGGACTGTCCTAAGTAGCGGTGTGAAAATAGTGTTTTATGGACTGTTTGCTGCTTGTTTAAGCCACCGCTTGCTGTCAGTGAATAGACAGCGTTTCTACTAAAGATGGCCGCTGAGCTTGCTTGAGATTACTGCTGCGTCATCTTCATCCTGAATTGGCGGTAAAAATTGGCGCCTTTTTGCTGAGAAGAGCGGGAAAAAGCTCAATATTGGCGCCACCGCCTGTCTGGACATTTGCATGTCTGCCAGAATGGACTCCGCCTTCCCCATACTGGAGTACCTGGGGGGCGGCCTCCCAGTGCAATGGGAGGTTCTGGCTGAACTTATTGGCGCCACCCTGTCGCTCTCCAGAGAAGGATCGAGCATGTTGGAGAGTGAAGACTGCTCTGCTGAGATGTCCGCGCCTGATTTACTGAACATGACTGACGTTGGTGTAGAGCCAGAGGAGGCTCCACCGGCCTACTCTCCGGGACCGGAGAGACCCGCCTGCCCGCCACTGGGGAAAGAACCGGAGCACTGCTACGGCTCCTGGAGAGACTTCTTTCAGCCCTCATTCAAGTGGTCAACACTTATGGCAGAGATCCGAGAGGCCGCTATAAAGAGGAATACTAAAACCAAAATATATTATGAAGAACTGACCAAGTCCATTTATGATCGTCATCCTAATACCCAACCCCGCCTGGAAAGGAGAAGGGGGTTGGTGCTGTCCTTTGACAAAACCCGTGGCTACGGGTTCATACAAGACCACATTACTGGTAGAGACTTGTACGTCAACCGGAGGTCTGTCAAGAGAGGTTACCTCCCTGAGCATCTGCATAACCTCCGCGAGGGAGAGGAGGTAGAATTCACCCCTGCCGAGAGCCTGCTAGGCCCATATGCGACTGCCGTGACCCGTCCCAAGAAGGAACCAGAGGACTGGGAGGCAGATGAGGACTACTCTGGCTGCGAGTGCAAACCTGAGCGCTCTCCAGAACCGGCCCATCACGCATTCCAAGAGCGGGGCTCTTTCATTGGTCCTAATGTGTTTTGGCAGCCAACTGTGCTAGAGAAATGGGTGAGTCCCTATCCATCCCCCGAGCTGCCTCGCCGGGAGAAAACCATCCAAGATATGGAAAATTTAAAAGGACTCCGCGTTACCCTGGAAAATATCCGGAAGGGTAGGAGACCTGATGCGCCACCGGAGCCTGCAGCGGCCACGTCCGATGCATCTTGCACTGTACCTGCGCCGGCGGCGACAGCAGCGGACAGCGATTCTGAGACCGACAGCATAGGTGACCAGATCGTCCGTCTGGAAGAAAAGTTGCGGGAGCTGCGCAAGATTGCCACCGCCAGGATCCAGACGCCGCCTAGGAAGGACGAGGTAAGGGTGCCTGTCACCACCCGTAGACCACCTTCTACCACCTCCGCACCGTCGGTGCCCCCAAGACGGCCCTCTAGCTCTATGACTTGCTGCGCAGAGTCAGTCATACCACAGCCCACCGGACCGCTTGCGGCGGCGGTATCAAGTCCACCACAGCCTACAATAATTATGCCTGGACCGGTTCGGTCCTCAAATGTCCTTACCCCTAGGCCTATGGGGCCGATACCTATAAGGGGTCCTTTCATGCTGCAGCTGCCCCCTAACACTGTAATGTGGGCACATCCACCTGTAGAGGATTATTAAGGGTCTTATTTGCCAGCAGAGCCGGGCAACTATGATACGCCCTTGTGAATTAGCCTGCTAGGCCTTTGATTTATTTTGCCAAGGGATGACTTTTGAAAATCTAACCCTTCCAGGACAGGAGTCCTATGTTTCTGGTCCTTTGTTGCTGCTGCCAGTTTACCCACGGCTCAGTGGTAGTGGTCGCCCACTGAAATAATAAAGTCAGCAAAGCCATGTTTGTTTCCAGGACCTCCTGCCTGCTTCCGCCATCACTCACCAAGTTGTGCCTGTTCCGTTGTTGCACCTTTTACCCTTAACCCCCTTTTCAGGTTGATCAGGGGTATTACAGCACTTGTTTTTAGCTGTCATTTTTATTGTGCAACGGAACTCCAAGGATATGTGCCCAGTGATAGACTCAAAAGTACCTGAGCCTCTGAGATCTTTGTTTTTAAGGAGATGTACCCAGAGATGGACTCCACTGCACGAGAGCCTCTGTGATTTATAAGAAAGGAACCTGGGTACGGACTCATATTGTTCTTTGAGCCTCCAAGAACTTTTAATTTGTTTCACCTTGTTTTGTTGTTCTCCTAAGGACAATTGCACTTATGGACTATTCTGGTAATAATGTTACGCTGTGCCAGGTCAGCGCCCCTGTTCCCTCATATGATCCTGAGAGAAGAGAGCGACGCCCCTTTTCACCGAACTTGTTCCTAAGCCAGTTGGAACTGCCTGATATGTGCATATTTTATGCTTCTGCAAATGTAGATGTGTTTTCCTGCTTTGCTGTTTGGTCTCTTTTTCAGGTGCAGTATCCAGCTAGGCAGGGCCCCTCCATGTTGCGCCGAGGTCGGGCAACGTTAAAGCGTGGGGGTATGTAGTGGCCTCACGGACTAAGCGTGGGCACTACACGAGGGTCAATTGGGGTGTGCGTGACTTCTTTTCACTAGGGACAGGAGTGTCATTACCAATTGTGCATATTTTATGTAAATTGTAAAGTATTGTTTTTATATGTAATGTTTTTCCCTGTTTTATGTAGCATCAGGCCTAGTCCCTGTAGTTAGTCATCCCAGACGCTAGAGGGAGCTAGAGTACCCCTAGTATAAGTAGTCAGGCCCCAGACAGGGAAGGCAGTTGAAGGTCAGGAGTCTGCAAAGACAAGCTGGAAGGCACCAGTCAGGGCCTTCTCCTGACATGCAACTAGACAGCCCAGGCTTCTAGTTGCCACCAGGAGACTAGTAGAGGGATCCTAGTCTACCTCCTGATCCAGAGAGCCATGGTTAGCTCAGAAGATCTAACCCAGGGGAAGAGGTTGCCTCCTGGGAGCAACCCTGTAGTTACCACCGAGTCGAGCAGAGCCAACAGGTCCAGCTGATACAAGTAAGCTGAAGGGCAGAGAGAATAGAGGTATGGAGCAAGAATGAGCACCTAAGGAGGACTATTTACCAAGGATAAAAGCCTACAATAAGGTATCTGGGCCTTGGGATTAAAGCCAGACAGGAGTCCGAAAGGGACAGTGTACACTAATTTCTGAGGAGTCTGTACAGCCTGATTCTGCGCATGTGGATGTTTACCCTCTGTGTATCTTGCCTAACCACCATATACCTGCCATCATTGTGTAACCTGCTTGTGAAGTGTACTTGACATGTGGAACTGAGTTGCCATCTAACTGTACAAAGTGGAATTTACTACAGTAAAGCAAAGTTTGGTTCACCCTGCCATCTGTGTTCCTTGCTTATTAAGACCTTCCACCGGTGTGCCACCGTTACCGGCACTGGCGTCACGAACTTTAAAGGGACCTTGCCCCAGGCACATAAAACACCTGCAACATCCAGGGCACCTCATCCAACACCAGGCCTGGTCCCTAAACACAGAGTGTGCCCCAGAGGACTTTTGTGCCAGCCTCTCCTTCACTGCTGTATGCCTGCCCAGGGTTTCCATATATAACTGTGAGTGACCCTCGCTTACCATTGACCGTGACCTCACATTCGCATTACCCTGCAGGTCTGGCGTACCGCAGGTCCCGTAACAGAGAATCTGGCCTTATGTCAGCGCAGAATCAGTCTTCATGTCATAGCAGAGAATCAGGCTTCACGTCACCCACCACTGGAACAGGCCACTGTCACACATTTAGGCCCAGGCACCCAGGCAGAGGAGAGAGGTCCCGTAACAGAGAATCTGGCCTTATGTCAGCACAGAATAAGTCTTCATGTCATAGCAGAGAATCAGGCTTCACGTCACCCACCACTGGAACAGGCCACTGTCACACATTTAGGCCCCGGCACCCGGACAGAGGAGAGGTTCATTCAACTTTGGGTTGCCCCGCAATATAATGGTAAAATGAAATAAAAAATAGTATTGAATGAGGAAGTGCCCTGGAGTAGAATAATATATTGTTAAGGGGAGGTAGTTAATATCTAATCTGCACAAGGGATGGACAGGTCCTGTGGGATCCATGCCTGGTTCATTTTTATGAACGTCAGCTTGTCCACATTGGCTGTAGACAGGCGGCTGCGTTTGTCTGTAATGACGCCCCCTGCCGTGCTGAATACACGTTCAGACAAAACGCTGGCCGCCGGGCAGGCCAGCACCTCCAAGGCATAAAAGGCTAGCTCTGGCCACGTGGACAATTTGGAGTCCCAGAAGTTGAATGGGGCCAAACCATCAGTCAGTACGTGGAGGGGTGTGCACAGGTACTGTTCCACCATGTTAGTGAAATGTTGCCTCCTGTTAACACGTTCCGTATCAGGTGGTGGTGCACTTAGCTGTGGCGTGTTGACAAAACTTTTCCACATCTCTGCCATGCTAACCCTGCCCTCAGAGGAGCTGGGCGTGACACAGCTGCGTTGGCGACCTCTTGCTCCTCCTCTGCCTTCGCCTTGGGCTTCCACTGGTTCCCCTGTGACATTTGGGAATGCTCTCAGTAGCGCGTCTACCAACGTGCGCTTGTACTCGCGCATCTTCCTATCACGCTCCAGTGTAGGAAGTAAGGTGGGCACATTGTCTTTGTACCGGGGATCCAGCAGGGTGGCAACCCAGTAGTCCGCACACGTTAAAATGTGGGCAACTCTGCTGTCGTTGCGCAGGCACTGCAGCATGTAGTCGCTCATGTGTGCCAGGCTGCCCAGAGTTAAGGACAAGCTGTCCTCTGTGGGAGGCGTATCGTCATCAACCTGTGTTTCCCCCCAGCCACGCACCAGTGATGGGCCCGAGCTGCTTTGGGTGCCACCCCGCTGTGAACATGCTTCATCCTCCTCCACCTCCTCCTCATCCTCGTCCTCCTCGTCCTCCAGTAGTGGGCCCTGTCTGGCCACATTTGTACCTGGCCTCTGGTGTTGCAAAAAACCTCCCTCTGAGTCACTTCGAAGAGACTGGCCTGAAAGTGCTAAAAATGACCCCTCTTCCTCCTGGGCCACCTCCTCTTCCATCATCGCCCTAAGTGTTTTCTCAAGGAGACATAGAAGTGGTATTGTAATGCTGATAACGGCGTCATCGCCACTGGCCATGTTGGTGGAGTACTCGAAACAGCGCAACAGGGCACACAGGTCTCGCATGGAGGCCCAGTCATTGGTGGTTAAGTGTGTCTGATCCACAGTGCGACTGACCTGTGCGTGCTGCAGCTGAAACTCCACTATGGCCTGCTGCTGCTCGCACAGTCTGTCCAGCATATGCAAGGTGGAGTTCCACCTGGTGGGTACGTCGCATATGAGGCGGTGAGCGGGAAGGCGGAAGTTATGCTGTAGCGCAGACAGGCGAGCAGCGGCAGGGTATGAACGCCGGAAGCGCGAACAGACGGCCCGCACTTTATGCAGCAGCTCTGACATGTCGGGGTAGTTGCGAATGAACTTCTGCACCACCAAATTCAGCACATGCGCCAGGCAAGGGATGTGCGTCAAACCGGCTAGTCCCAGAGCTGCAACGAGATTTCGCCCATTATCGCACACCACCAGGCCGGGCTTGAGGCTCACCGGCAGCAACCACTCGTCGGTCTGTTGTTCTATACCCCGCCACAACTCCTGTGCGGTGTGGGGCCTGTCCCCCAAACATATGAGTTTCAGAATGGCCTGCTGACGTTTACCCCGTGCTGTGCTGAAGTTGGTGGTGAAGGTGTGTGGCTGACTGGATGAGCAGGTGGAAGAAGAGGAGGAGGAAGCTGAGTAGGAGGAGGAGGAGACAGGAGGCAAAGAATGTTGCCCTGCGATCCTTGGCGGCGGAAGGACATGCGCCAAACAGCTCTCCGCCTGGGGCCCAGCCGCCACTACATTTACCCAGTGTGCAGTTAGGGAGATATAGCGTCCCTGGCCGTTCTTACTGGTCCACGTATCTGTGGTTAGGTGGACCTTGCCACAGATGGCATTGCGCAGTGCACACTTGATTTTATCGGACACTTGTTTGTGCAGGGAAGGCACGGCTCTCTTGGAGAAGTAGTGGCAGCTGGGAACAACATACAGTGGGACAGCAAGTGACATGAGCTGTTTGAAGCTGTGTGTGTCCACCAGCCTAAATAACAGCATTTTATAGGCCAGTAGTTTAGAAATGCTGGCATTGAGGGCCAGGGATCGAGGGTGGCTAGGTGGGAATTTACGCTTTCTCTCAAATGTTTGTGAGATGGAGAGCTGAACGCTGCTGTGTGACATGGTTGAGATGCTTGGTGACGCAGGTGGTGGTGTTGGTGGTACATCCCATGTTTGCTGGGCGGCAGGTGCCAACGTTCCTCCAGAGGCAGAGGAAGAGGCCGAGGCGGCTGAGGCGGCGGCAGCAGCAGAAGAGGCCGAGGCGGCAGCAGCAGAAGAGGCAGCAGGGGGAGCCTGAGTGACTTCCTTGTTTTTAAGGTGTTTACTCCACTGCAGTTCATGCTTTGCATGCAGGTGCCTGGTCATGCAGGTTGTGCTAAGGTTCAGAACGTTAATGCCTCGCTTCAGGCTCTGATGGCACAGCGTGCAAACCACTCGGGTCTTGTCGTCAGCACATTGTTTGAAGAAGTGCCATGCCAGGGAACTCCTTGAAGCTGCCTTTGGGGTGCTCGGCCCCAGATGGAGGCGGTGAGTAGCAGGCGGAGTCTCTTGGCGGCGGGTGTTCTGATTTTGCCCACTGCTCCCTCTTTTGCTACGCTGTTGGCTCGGTCTCACCACTGCCTCTTCCTCCGAACTCTGAAAGTCAGTGGCACGACCTTCATTCCATGTGGGGTCTAGGACCTCATCGTCCCCTGCATCGTCTTCCACCCAGTCTTGACCCCTGACCTCCTGTTCAGTCTGCACACTGCAGAAAGACGCAGCAGTTGGCACCTGTGTTTCGTCATCATCAGAGACGTGCTGAGGTGGTATTCCCATGTCCTCATCATCAGGAAACATAAGTGGTTGTGCGTTAGTGCATTCTATCTCTTCCACCCCTGGTGAAGAGCTAGGTGGATGCCCTTGGGAAACCCTGGCAGCAGAGTCTTCAAACAGCATAAGAGACTGCTGCATAACTTGAGGCTCAGACAGTTTCCCTGATATGCATGGGGGTGATGTGACAGACTGATGGGCTTGGTTTTCATGCGCCATCTGTGCGCTTTCTTCAGAAGACTGGGTGGGAGATAATGTGAACGTGCTGGATGCACTGTCGGCCACCCAATTGACTAATGCCTGTACCTGCTCAGGCCTTACCATCCTTAGAACGGCATTGGGCCCCACCAAATATGGCTGTAAATTCTGGCGGCTACTGGGACCTGAGGTAGTTGGTACACTAGGACGTGTGGCTGTGGCAGAACGGCCACGTCCTCTCCCAGCACCAGAGGGTCCACTAACACCACCACGACCATGTCCACGTCCGCGTCCGCGTCCCTTATTAGATGTTTTCCTCATTGTTCCCGTTCACCACAATTTTGAGAATGGCAAATTTGGGAATAGTTTTTCAACCCAGAAAAAAAATAGGGCTTTTACGGTCGCTACAAATAACTTGACCAGATAAAACAGTACAGATTTGCTTGAATAGAAATGTGAGACCTGTTTTTTTTTGCACTGTGTGACAGGTTAAGGTTTAATCTCAGAATCAGACTTCTATCTGCACGGTAGCGTGTGTCTTAGGTTTTTCTGAATAACACTATCAGTACCTTAAATGTAAGATATCCTTTTTGGGATAGATTTCAAGTAGGCCTCAAATACCAGAAACTAGTTATTTTGAGAATGGCAAATTTGGGAATAGTTTTTCAACCCAGAAAAAAAAATAGGACTTTTACGGTCGCTACAAATAACTTAAGCAGATTAAACAGTACAGATTTGCTTGAATAGAAATGTGAGACCTGTTTTTTTTTTGCACTGTTTGACAGGTTAAGGTTTAATCTCAGAATCAGACTTCTATCTGCACGGTAGCGTGTGTCTTAGGTTTTTCTGAATTACACTATCAGTACCTTCAATGTAAGATATCCTTTTTGGGATAGATTTCAAGTAGGCCTCAAATACCAGAAACTAGTTATTTTGAGAATGGCAAATTTGGGAATAGTTTTTCAACCCAGAACAAAAAGTGTGCTTTTACGGTCACTACAAATAACTTGACCAGCTAAAACAGTACAGATTTGGTTGAATAGAAACGTCAGGTCTATTTTTTTAGGCGCTGGGTGACAGGCTCAACTTGCCCCTGATGTAGTATATGGCCAAAAAATAACCACACTGTTGATGGTTAAATGCACTTGGGTGACACAGGCTCAGCCTGCACCAGATGTAGTATATGGCCAAAAAATAATCAGACTGTTGATGGTTAAATGCACTTCGGTGACACAGGCTCAGCCTGCAGCTGATGTAGTATATGGCCAAAAAATAACCAGACTGTTGATGGTTAAATGCACTTCGGTGACACAGGCTTAGCCTGCAGCTGATGTAGGATATAGCACAAAATAACCACACTATTGATGGTTGAATACACTTGGTGATAGCTTGTGCTGGCGCCCCACAAGTCACAAAATGGCCACCGATCACCCCAGAAAAAAAGTTATCTAAAAACGCTCTGGGCAGCCTCAAAAAAGTGAGCAAGTCAATATTAGCACTTCAATGATCCACAGCTGCAGATCGATCACAGAATGAAGTCTTTTGGAGGAGTTAATCACTGCCTAATCTCGCCCTAACGTCGCAGCTGCAACCTCTCCCTATGCTTGAATCAGCAGAGTGACGTGCAGCGCAACGTGACCCAAGCTTATATAGAGGCTGGGTCACATGCTGCACTGGCCAATCACAGCCATGCCAATAGTAGGCAAGGCTGTGATGGCCTCTTGGGGCAAGTAGTATGACGCTTGTTGATTGGCTGCTTTGCAGCCTTTCAAAAAGCGCCAAGAAAGCGCCGAACACCGAACCCGAACACAGACTTTTACGAAAATGTTCGGGTTCGGGTCCGTGTCACGGACACCCCAAAATTCGGTATGAACCCAAACTATACAGTTCGGGTTCGCTCATCCCTAATTATGTACCCTTTTATGACTGATTATCATATTTTTTCATTGATGGTTTATCATCTTGTTATACTGTTTTTCCTACTTAACATTCAGTCATATTACTGATAAATCATCATGTATCTAGCATTATAATCTGTTATACAGTTGGCCCCCGTCTGAGGCACCATACCATCACATTATGTTCACCTCCACTATACTGTGCAAGAATGTGGTGCAATATATCGAGCACACTCATAATTCTGCCCCTCCTTCTAATAGGCTCCTATGTTCTTGTCCTTTCCGCGTCAAGCACTGCCCTGATTCTCCTCCCACTCCATTCCTTCTCCTGGCCCTCCTCTGCATGACGAGCGGACCGTGCGCTCCACTATTCACAGTGGAGCGCGCGATGCGTTCCACCATGCGGTCCATTGCGGCATCCGGCTTCCGGTCATGTGTTTTACACATCCGGTACCGGAGGACCACATATATGGACATTAAGCGTTTGGGCCTACATTGGGGCCCTCACTGGTAGTAACAGGGTGTTATACATACCCACCCACTACCTGTTTAACTAAGTGTATGATACTAATGGATCCCCGGCCATTTCTAATATATAAGTGGCGATCTGACGGGTGGAACGCATATGCGTTTCACCTGTTCACCACATGGACTTCCGGCTTCCGGTTTCCGGTCATGTCTCGTCCTGCACGTCTGTACATGGCGTTTACTGACTGTTTTTCGCTGCACAGGTGAATGCTATTTTTACTTTATTAACCATTCCATATAAGGTGATGCCCCAGCATTTGACTCTTCACCCCTGAGGAAGCCGAATTGCTCCGGCGATACGCGTTGGGCTCTTTCTCATTCTCTCAGGTCCACTGAACCAGCAGCTTATGTAGGTTTGGCTCTTTCATTGTGACCCTACTCAGGTCTGTCTGCATTTTTAGAGGTCTTACCCCATGCTATATTTGTTCTATATTCTACATTGTAATTTTATATGCTGGTATATTACATTTTTGCCTATGGTGTGGCAACTCAGTGGACCTGTATGTGCTGGTTACATATCATATTACATACCGCACTTTGTTTGAATTGTATACAATTTTTTAATGTGTCTGTTGGTGTGTCTAATAAACTTTATATATATTTTTGATACCATTTATTGTCGGATGTGCATTTATAGGGTGGCTCTTGTGACTCTCTCTTGGGTCAATATTGTTTAATGATTTCTTTTACCGCCCTCTGCACTCCGTATTTTATGTGGTGTGCCCTCTGACTTGGTTATCTTTTAGTCACATCTGTGCGTTAATTTAGGATCGCAAGCATGTCAGTAAAGGGTAACAGAACATTCAGTGGTCACAGTCATGAGATGGGTGTGACTTAGCGCTGTCCCATTACGTAAGGGTGGGCACTACACAAGGGTCAATTGGGTCACGTTGTTCTCCACCTCCTGTGGAACATGGTTATGGTATTTTATATTGCATTTTAATGTATGTTGTCATGCTAATTCCTGTGTACCAGGCCTGTTAGGGGTGTAGTTCCTCCTCCTAGGCAGTAGAGGGAGCTAAGGAACCCCCTAGTATATATAGTCAGGTCCAGACCAGAGAGAGAGGTGTGTGGTCAGAAGCCAAGAGTCACCTCAGCCAGGCAGGAGCTGAGGAGCAGCTCCTGACATGCAGCTAGATAGCCCAGGATCCTAGCTTGCCACCAGGGGAAAAAGTTACCTCCTGAGGATAATTAGCACCTTTAAAAGTACAGTGCAGAGCCACTTTCATCCAGCCAAATAGAAAGCTGAAGGGCAGAAGGATATTTAAAGCAAGAAGATATATACCAGAGGAACTTTTCCCTACCCAAGGATAAAGCCAGCAATAGGGCATATGGGCCTTAGTGAAAGACAGACAGGATCTGAGGAAAAGTGCAGCCTGATCTGTAAGTGTTTTTGCCTCTGAGTATCTTGCAAAGACTTTGCCTGCCATTTATGTCAAGCCTGCCTGTATTCAACATTATGCATATGGAACTAACTGAGGACTGTATATAGTTGAACTGTTCAGTTAAAAGAACTGCAACTTTGTGGTTCACTGCAACTTTGTGTACCTCAATTATTCCTACAATAAATCGGTGTGCCACCGTTGCCGACACTGGCGTCACGAACTTTAAGGGATCTTGCCACAGGCACACTAAACCTACAACACCCAGGGCACCTCACCTACCACCTGGCCTGGTCCCTATACACAGAGAGTGCCCCAGAGAATCCATGTGCCAGCCTCTCCATCACTGCTGTACGCCTGCCCAGGGTATATAAAAACTGTGAGTACCAAGAACAACCCTCGGTTTATTAACTACCCCTGTGACCTCACATTCGCTCACCCTGCAGGGCTGCGTACTGCATACCCCACTTCCCCTGACAAAGCCACGCAAGTGGCGAAACATGTCGGGAGGGGTGTAATAGTCTAGCGTTTCAGTTTTTAGACAGCGGTCAGTGAGATTATCTAGGAGCATGAGGTGCGGCACGATCAGGTTATAGGCAGCACATACTGTGGAGGAAAACAATCAGCACATCTCACATGGAGTTAACAAATTCGCATAGAGGATAGAGCTAGTAGGAGCCAGCAGAAGACTAGCGCACCCACCTGCGCTACAAATCAGCTCACAGAATATTAGTGCTTGAGGAGATATCAAACTGTTGCCAAAGCTGGAACATCTCGCAGACAGAGATATACTTAGATACAATGTGCGCTCTGACAAGCTGATACACTTGAAAGGTGTGTGTAAGCCATGGGTGTCAAACATGCGGCCCGCGGGCTGCATGTGGCCCGCAATGAATATCTTTGCGGCCCGGCAAAGATGCAGCATCGCAGACTGCTATGTATGAGCCGGGAGAGAGGAGGGGCTGGAGTCCGTAACTAGGGGCGGGGCCCGGTGCAGTCACTGTACTCTTACACCGGGCCCCGCCGCTCACCAAAGTATTTATAAACGTGAATCCTCATCCTGTTATTAAGTTGAACTAACGCTGCGCTCTCCCATGTTCCCATGTTCCCCTGTATCCCCATAGCACTTAAGCTTCAATAGCAGGCAGAGCGGACGGCAGCAGTGACATCACTCACTGACGTCGAGCGCCTGCTCCGCCAACTTTATGAATGAAGCAGGCGGAGCAGACGCGCGACGTCAGTAAGTGACGTTACTGCTGCCGTCCGCTCTGCCTGTTATGGAGGCGTGTTCGTAAGTGCTGTGGGGATACAGGGGAACATGGGAACATGGGAGAGCGCAGCGTTAGTTCAACTTAATAACAGGATAAGGATTCACGTTTATAAATACTTCGGTGAGCAGAGGGCCGGTGTATTGGGGGACACTGTTATGAGGGGGATCTGTGGATGACTCCCCCCCATAACAGTTCCATCCACAGATCCCCCCACCTCATAACAATGCCATCCACAGATATCCCACCCCATAGCAGTACCATCCACAGATATCCCACCCCATAACAGTTCCATCCACAGATCCCCCACCTCATAACAATGCCATCCACAGATCCCCCATAACAGCACCATCCACAGATCCCCCACCCCATAACAATGCCATCCACAGATCCCCCCACCCCATAACAATGCCATCCACAGATATCCCACCCCATAGCAGTACCATCCACAGATCCCCATAACAGTGCCATCCACAGATCCCCCATAACAGTGCCATCCACAGATCCCCCATAACAGTGCCATCCACAGATCCCCATAACAGTGCCATCCACAGATCCCCCATAACAGCGCCATCCACAGATCCCCCATAACAGTGCCATCCACAGATCCCCCATAACAGTGCCATCCACAGATCCCCCATAACAGTGCCATCCACAGATCCCCCATAACAGTGCCATCCACAGGTCCCCCATAACAGTGCCATCCACAGATCCCCCATAACAGCACCATCCACAGATCCCCCACCCCATAACAGCACCATCCACAGATCCCCCCACCCCATAACAATGCCATCCACAGATATCCCACCCCATAGCAGTACCATCCACAGATCCCCATAACAGTGCCATCCACAGATCCCCCATAACAGTGCCATCCACAGATCCCCCATAACAGTGCCATCCACAGATCCCCCATAACAGTACCATCCACAGATCCCCCATAACAGTACCATCCACAGATCCCCATAACAGTGCCATCCACAGATCCCCCATAACAGTGCCATCCACAGATCCCCCATAACAGTGCCATCCACAGATCCCCCATAACAGTGCCATCCACAGATCCCCCATAACAGTGCCATCCACAGATCCCCCATAACAGTGCCATCCACAGGTCCCCCATAACAGTGCCATCCACAGATCCCCCACATGACAGTGCGTCATCCACAGATCCCCCATAATAGTGTCATGCACAGACCACCATTAATTCAAAGGCCACCAAAAGCACAACTTTTGGTTAAAAATATTTTTTTCTTATTTTCCTCCTCAAAAACCTAGGTGCGTCTTATAGTGAAGTTTAATATTTGTATATATATATAGGTCTCACTTGTGTTATTGGGCAACGGGATGTTGGGGGTCAGCAGTCATGAAACAACAATGTTGTTCTATGATAATGTACGATTTTTTTTTTTTTTTTTGATGCGGCCCACATAAACTTAAATTTAGTTTTTTTGGCCCATGGTAGCCTTTGAGTTTGACATGCTTGGTGTAAGCTGATACACTTGGAAGGTGTGTGTTAGGCTACTTTCAAACTAGCGTTCAGAGAGGATCGGTCTGGTGTCTGCACAGACGGATTCTCTCCTATAATGCAGACGTTTGGATCCGTTCAGAATGGATCCGTCTGCATTATAATTTAGAAAAAATTCTAAGTCTGAAAGTTGTTCAGACGGATCCGTCCAGACTTTACATTGAAAGTCAATGGGGGACGGATCCGTTTGAAAATTGAGCCATATTGTGTCAACTTCAAACGGATACCTCTCCATTGACTTACATTGTTAGTCTGGACAGATCCGTTTGCCTCCGCACGGCCAGGCGGACACCCGAACGCTGCAAGCAGCGTTCGGGTGTCCGCCTGCTGAGCGGAGCGGAGGATGAACGCTGCCAGACTGATGCATTCTAAGCGGATCCGCATCCACCCAGAATGCATTGGTAGCTGCACGGATGCGTTCAGGGCTGCTTGTGAGACCCTTCAAATGGAGCTAACAAGCGGAGCCCCGACGCTAGTGTGAAAGTAGCCTTAGTGATAGGGCTCCACAATAAATCCATGGTTGAGACTGACTCACAATAAACCAATGACACAAATAATTATAAATAATAAAATAAATACTGTTGCGAAACCAACCTCGCCACTGGGTTTTGGAGAGGTCTGTTTACCAGCCTCTTGCCTCAGGATTATGGCCCATACTAACTTTAAAGGAGAAGACAGACCGGCCGCGCAGCTTAAATCTGTCTTTGGAATTGTATTTTATGTTATGTGAGGGTACCCAGATAGCTAATTTTATTGTATTCGTGTATTCTGAGTGCCATTCACCTAATGATATGCATTCAGACTTGAGCTATCTGGGAATATGTTAAATGTCTGTGTTTGCTGTGGGGGTGTGACATTGTGTGTTTGGGTGGTGATTTCTGTCCTGTTGTCCCCACATGTGTATTGGCGATTTCCCTTTGTCCTGAGAGATAATTGAATTGCTCCTCGGGTGTCTCCAGGGCAGAGAGGAGGAAACCATGATGCATTGTGGGGATGTGTTGTGTCTGTGTATCCTGAGTTGCTACGTATCTGTCCTGTGTCACAGTCTTCCTTCTGGTCCCCTAGGGGCGTGTCCACCAGATGGGGACCTGCATAAATACGGGCGGGTAGCCCTCAATAAAGTGTTCCTGTTTTAACCCTCAAAGTGAAGTGTCATCTCATTCTTGGGGGAGGATTTATTGTATGTTGTTCCAGTTTGACTGCTAGGAGTGTAAACCTATTCGTATGGTTTCCTATTCAACTGTCTACAGCATTCATATGCTTGAGAGGATTTATATGCTTCTTCGGTTCGTCGGTTCGTGGGGTCTGCAGTGCGTATGGTGTCAAGTGGAGTGCTTGGAGTCCTCGGGAAGCACTAGGAGCATCTATCGACGGAGGTACCCGGTCGGGGTGCCAGGAGATCCGTTACATTTGGTGGCAAGCAGTGGGATGGCGTCCTAGTGTGAGGAGAAGCAGCTCGGAGACACCGTTCGTGGATTTACTAAATTGAGAGCAACGCTAGTATCCGTACAGCGCCCCTGGCTACAGCAGGATGGAATCGGCTAGACTTCGGACAGCGTTCTATGACGAGAAGGAGGAGGCAGCCGCAGACTACAGGGATGCAGACAGAAAGGAAGTCTGGTATGATGCCCTGGAAAATGCCCAGCGGCGGCGAGGTGAGAGTCTTCCCAGTTATGAGCGGCGGCTACAGAAGCGTGTGGCGATGCGGATGGGTCTCTTGGGAAAGCAGCCCCTGGATGACTGGGTAACAGAGCTCCAGAACCTGGTATGTAAGGAGCTTTGGCTAGAGGACGCTTACCAGGCCCTAAGGTGGCATGTCATTCAACATTCCCCCTGGATGGCTGAGCACGACAGACCCGAGGGTGAGGATTATGATGGACCGGGGTTACTATGCGATGCCTTGGAGGAGGACATTGATCTTGGCAGCACGGAGGAGTCTAGGTTTTGGGACATCTACGACTACCGGATGGGCATGCATGTTTATGCTGACGGAAGGGAGGTGAGCAAAGACATGACCCACCTGGTAACAAGGGAGTGGGAGCTGGAGCAGACCTACCAACACCTGCTCAGCTCCATTCATCCCCAACCTACTCGACAAGCAGAGCCAGATCTGCCCTCCTACAACTGGGAAGACTTGCCGGCGATACCCTCTGCTTTCCTACCAACTCCCAAAGTAGGGAACTTCATCGACTGGTTCTGGGAAGACCTCCCGATGGCAGGTGGAGATGGGACCGAGGTCTCTCCACCGGCCCTACAGAGATGCTGGACGGCCGGTTCAGATCCCCCACCAACCCTGCAGGAATGCCAGGAGGAGGAGGTAAGCGATTCCTCCTCTCCACAGCCGATCTGCAACAAGGTCCTGGGGATAGGATTCCCTGACCACATCCCAGCGGAAGAGCTGGCATCTGGGCAGAGCGCAGTCGGCCTCTGGCCTCCCCTATCCTCTTATCCAGAGCCTGACTCCCCACAGGCTACCCCAGCAGAAGAGCTGGCATCTGGGCAGAGCGCAGTCGGCCTCTGCCCTCCTCTATCATCTTCTCCAGAGGCTGAGTCCACACCGGCTTCCCCAGCAGAAGAGCTGGCATCTGGGCAGAGCGCAGTCGGCCTCTGCCCTCCCCTATCCTCTTCTCCAGAGCCGGACATCCCACAGGCTACCCCAGCGGAAGCGCTGGCATCTGGGCAGAGCGCAGTCGGCCTCTGCCCTCCCCTATCCTCTTCTCCAGAGCCGGACTTCCCACCGGCTAAGCCAGCGGAAGAGCTGGCATCGGGGCAGAGCGCAGTCGGCCTCTGCCCACCAAGTACCTACAGCTCCAAGCTAGAGAGCAACAAGGAAGCAAGGAGTAGCAGATGCCCACTCAACAGCTGGGGACATACAGAACAGAGCCAGGCCCGAAAATTCAACAGGTCCCGTATTGGGTTGTGGTTGGACTGCCAGACTAACTCAGGTACTGACCGTGAGGTCAGGTATCTGGTTAGTCTTCCCTGGGAGGGGGAGATGTGTGGCGAAACCAACCTCGCCACTGGGTTTTGGAGAGGCCTGTTTACCAGCCTCTTGCCTCAGGATTATGGCCCATACTAACTTTAAAGGAGAAGACAGACCGGCCGCACAGCTTAAATCTGTCTTTGGAATAGTATTTTGTTATGTGAGGGTACCCAGATAGCTAATTTTATTGTATTCGTGTATTCTGAGTGCCATTCATCTAATGATATTGTCACAAGGGTGTCAAGAGCCACGCCTGACTCCGTTATACCCGGGGTCAGGAAGTCGCAGCGGGTGGCTGCGTGCTCTATGTCTAAAGACAGTGCTGTTTATTAATGGTAGCTTTCTGGGTTTGCCTTGCAATCCTTTTTGGCTCACTCAGGGATCCGTAGCTTCTCCTCCTCAGCTGTTTCTTGTCCAGCAATCCCAACCTCCTTATATTCCCATCTCTCACTTCTCTGGTTGCCAGATATAGAGCTTCCTGCCTGGACTTCTATACTGACCCACTGGAGCTGTGTAGCTGTGTTCCCTGGTTGTTGTTCCAGAACGTTACCCTCCGGATCCCTGTTGGGCCTTGGTGGTCTGCTGTTGTCGCCCACCTGGGATTATATGTTTGTCTGTATTGTCTGTCCTCTCCTTGGTGTTTTCCTTTTAGTGTCAGTGGTGTGAACTAGTGATCCCACCGCCCCGTTCACTACATAGGGCTCATCTTAGGGAAAGCCAGGGTTTAGGCACGTGATCGGCGTACGGGTGAGGAACCCATCTAGGGACGTCAGGGCAGTCAGGTGCCAGCCGCAAGGTGAGTCAGGGGTCACCATCTTTCCCTTTCCCTCTCCCTTGGACAGGGCCTTCCCATTTCCCTCCCTTTGCGTGACGCCGGTCATTACAGATATGCACTCAGACTTGAGCTATCTGGGAATATGTTAAATGTCTGTTTGCTGTGGGGGTGTGACATTGTGTGTTTGGGTGGTGATTTCTGTCCTGTTGTCCCCACATGTGTATTGGCGATTTCCCTTTGTCCTGAGAGATAATTGAATTGCTCCTCGGGTGTCTCCAGGGCAGAGAGGAGGAAACCATGATGAATTGTGGGGATGTGTTGTGTCTGTGTATCCTGAGTTGCTACGTATCTGTCCTGTGTCACAGTCTTCCTTCTGGTCCCCTAGGGGCGTGTCCACCAGATGGGGACCTGCATAAATACGGGCGGGTAGCCCTCAATAAAGTGTTCCTGTTTTACCCTTTATCATGTTGAGGCTGATGTTTGGGTAACTGATCGACGCTGGGGATTGCTATACGCTGAAGATTTGCTATACTCCTCTGGCTATAACTACTAGCTCTTTTAAGAGCTGTTCCTGCTCTCTGGTTTTAGGAGAGGTGCACCCATTGGAGCCTGGAGCCTTGTCGTAAGTCCAGGGTGGGTAGGAGACGGCGAGACCTCAACCAAGCTTCGGCGGTTCGTGGGGTCTGCAGTGCGTATGGTGTCAAGTGGAGTGCTTGGAGTCCTCGAAAAGCACTAGGAGCAACTATCGACAGAGGTACCCAGTCGGGGTGCTAGGCGTTCCGTTACAAATACAAATAAAAAATAACAAATAAATACAAAATAAAACAAATACATTGGTGATCATTATTGCCCCCTTGAGTGTTGCCACCACATAAGTTTCCTGGTCCTAGCATGCCCAAAGTAATGCACCTGATAGGTACAAATATATCAAATAAGGGCTGTATTGGACAAGCTCTGTGAGTTGCTATTAGCAACCATTTGTAGATAACAGTCAAACTTGACATCTCACAGCGCCCTGACAATTTTAATAATGAGTTTCCTTATTGAGTGTATATTTTAAATAAACAAAATAAAGATTTAGTTTTACTATTAGTTAGAGACTAGTGATGTCGCGAACATAAAATTTTGCGTTTGCGAACGCCGAACGCGAATTTCTGCAAATGTTTGCGAACGGGCGAACCGGGCGAACCGCCATAGACTTCAATAGGCAGGCGAATTTTAAAACCCACAGGGACTCTTTCTAGCCACAGTAGTGATGGAAAAGTTGTTTCAAGGGGACTAACACCTGGACTGTGGCATGCTGGAGGGGGATCCATGGCAAAACTCCCATGGAAAATTATGTAGTTGACGCAGAGTTGGATTTTAATCCATAAAGGGCATAAATCACCTAACAATCCAATTTTTTTTTTAACAACTTGGTTTAAAACATCCAGTGTGTGTATACGATCAGGTATGATGTTGTATCGATCAGGTAGTGTAAGGGTTACGCCCGCTTCGCAGACATTGACAGACCAAACTCCCCTTTTAATGCACCGCAAACAACCGCAAACAGTCCATTTGCCCAACCGCAAACTCCCCATTTGCACAAGGTTGGATACCAAGCTAGCCATGTCCCGTTGATGTCATTGAAGGTTTCTTCCTCCACCCAGCCACGTACAACACCAAGAGTCCCCGAAAGGTGAATTGAATTGATTTTTCGAACGGGGAGATGGTTAAAAAAACGCTGGCTCCCTCCCCTTTGTTTGAATCCACGGTCACTGCGTCTGTGCCATGCAATTTACTGCCCCACACGATATGAGTGGTATTTTCTGTAGTTCTCTCTTCTCATCAGTTTAATCCCTGTTACGTCCCCAATCTGGGGTCAATTTATTAAATAGATTTTTCGAACGGGGAGATGGTTAAAAAAAATGCTGGCTCCCTCCTCTTTGTTTGAATCCATGCCACGGTCACTGCGTCTGCGCCGTGCAATTTACTGCCCCACCGGATATGAGTGGTATTTTCTGTAGTTCTCTCTTCTCATCAGTTTAATCCCTGTTACGTCCCCAATCTGGGGTCAATTTATTAAATAGATTTTTCGAACGGGGAGATGGTTAAAAAAAATGCTGGCTCCCTCCTCTTTGTTTGAATCCATGCCACGGTCACTGCGTCTGCGCCGTGCAATTTACTGCCCCACCGGATATGAGTGGTATTTTCTGTAGTACTATTCTCATCAGTTTAATCCCTGTTACGTCCCCAATCTGGGGTCAATTTATTAAATAGATTTTTCGAACGGGGAGATGGTTAAAAAAATGCTGTCTCCCTCCCCTTTGTTTGAATCCACGCCACGGTCACTGTATCTGCGCCGTGCAATTTATTGCCCCACCCGATATGAGTGGTATTTTCTGTAGTTCTCTCTTCTCATCAGTTTAATCCTTGTTACGTCCCCAATCTGGGGTCAATTTATTAAATAGATTTTTCCAACGGGGAGATGGTTAAAAAAATGCTGGCTCCCTCCTCTTTGTTTGAATCCACGCCACGGTCACTACGTCTGCGCCGTGCAATTTACGGTCACATCCGATATGAGTGCTATTTTCTGTAGTACTATTCTCATCAGTTTAATCCCTGTTACGTCCCATATCAGGGTGGGATTGCCTTTTGTGAAAAAAAATTTAGGCCGGGTACCTTCGACTGCCTTCACAGTGACAGACCAAACTCTGATACACCAAATTGAATTGATTTTAGGAACCGGGAGATGGAAAAAGCAGCTTGGTCGGTCCTCTTACTCAGTCCCAAGTTGGGGCAGTGCGCGTGCACGGAGCAATGTGCTGTGACACCCTATATGAGTGGTGTCTTAACTAGTACTATTCCTATCAGTTTAATCCCTGTTACGTCCCCTATCCGGGGACGTGTGTCGAATTGATTAACCATTGTCGAATTAACGAACCATTACGACATCCTGCAATAATTTAGTTCTGAGCTTTGTACTTGCTTTGTATTGGAATTGATGGGGATTTTTTTAATTGTCTGCATTACTTCTAATAAACTATTAAGAGACTTTATTATGATTTTTTTATTTTATGTACACTGCTTAACCCCTTAAGGACTTAGGACGTATCGGTACGGCATGGATCCCGAGTCCTTAAGGACCCATGACGTACCGGTACGTCATAACTTGAAATCTGTATTCCGGCGCCCGAGGGGTTAATCGGAACGGGATTTCGGCTGAAATCATTCAGCCGGCATCCCGTAACAATGCAGGGGGGGGTCATTTGACCCCCCCGCATCGGCGATCGCAGAAAACCGCAGGTCAATTCAGACCTGCGGTTTGCTGCGCTTTGTGCAGTTTCTGATCCCCGCGGGCCCTGACCGCGGGGATCAGAAGCTTTAGTGTCCCTAAAATATATATTTTACACCCCCCCCCTGCACCCCTGCATGATTTTTTGCCGGCGGGTGGTGCAGGGGGGGGAGTTGTGGGCGGTGGGGGCGGTGCGGGAGGCGGGCGGTGCGGCAGGCGGGATCGCGATCCCCCGCCCGCCTCCCTTTGTATAATCGTTGGTCTCTAGTGGGTATACCAGGATGCCAGCACATTGCTGGCACCCTGGTATAAACGGCTGACATCGATGATGCGATGTCAGCCGTTTAACCCTTTCCATACAGCGGTCCGTACAGACCGCTGTATGGAAAAAGTTAACAGTAAGAGGGAGCTCCCTCCCTCTCCCATCGGGGGGCTGCTGTGCCTTTGCAGCCCCCCGATGGAGAGGGAGAGAGCCCCCAGACAGCCCCCCGAGAGATCCCCTCCTTACCCTTCCCCGTCTGCGAAGTTCTGAGCAGACGGGGAAGGTTCCCATGGCAACAGGACGCCTCTCAGGCATCCTGCTGTCCATGGTGCTGAACAGATCTGTGCTAAAGGCAGAGATCTGTTCAGACAAAGTGTAAGTAAAATACAGTACTGTACAATATATATTGTTCTGTACTGTATTATACAGACATCAGACCCACTGGATCTTCAAGAACCAAGTGGGTCTGGGTCAAAAAAAAAGTGAAAAAAAGTGAAAAAAAAGTAAAAATCCAAAAACACATTTATCACTGATTAAAAATGAAAAAAATAAAATTCCCTACACATGTTTGGTATCGCCGCGTCCGTAACGACCTGATCTATAAAACGGTCATGTTACTTTCCCCGCACGGTAAAAAAATAAAAACTATTAGGAAATTGAAATTTTGCCCACCTTACTTCCCAAAAAAGGTAATAAAAGTGATCAAAAAAGTCGCATGTACGCCAAAATAGTACCAATCAAACCGTCATCTCATCCCGCAAAAATCATACCCTACCCAAGATAATCGCCCAAAAACTGAAAAAACTATGGCTCTTAGACTATGGAAACACTAAAACATGATTCTTTTGGTTTCAAAAATGAAATCATTGTGTAAAACTTAAATAAATAAATAAAAAGTATACATATTAGGTATTGCCGCGTCCGTATCGACCGGCTCTATAAAAATATCACATGACCTAACCCCTCAGGTGACCACCGTAAAAAAATAAAAATAAAAACGGTGTAAAAAAAGCTATTTTTTGTCATCTTACGTCACAAAAAGTGTAATAGCAAGTGATCAAAAAGTCATATGCACCCCAAAATAGTGCCACTCAAACCGGCATCTCATCCCGCAAAAAATGAGACCCTACTTAAGATAATCGCCCAAAAACTGAAAAAACTATGGCTCTTAGACTATGGAGACACTAAAACATTTTTTTTGTTTTAAAAATGAAATCATTGTGTAAAACTTACATAAATAAAAAAAATTGTATACATATTAGGTATCGCCGCGTCCGTGACAACCTGCTCTATAAAATTACCACATGATCTAACCTGTCAGATGAATGTTGTAAATAACAAAAAAAAAAACGTGCCAAAAAATCTATTTCTTGTTACCTTGCCGCACAAAAAAGTGTAATATAGAGCAACCAAAAATCATATGTACCCTAAACTAGTACCAACAAAACTGCCACCCTATCCCGTAGTTTCTAAAATGGAGTCACTTTTTTGGAGTTTCTACTCTAGGGGTGCATCAGGGGGGCTTCAAATGGGACATGGTGTCAAAAAAACCAGTCCAGCAAAATCTGCCTTCCAAAAACCGTATGGCATTCCTTTCCTTCTGCACCCTGCCGTGTGCCCGTACAGCGGTTTACGACCACATATGGGGTGTTTCTGTAAACTACAGAATCAGGGCCATAAATAATGAGTTTTGTTTGGCTGTTAACCCTTGCTTTGTAACTGGAAAAAAAATATTAAAATGGAAAATCTGCCCAAAAAGTGAAATTTTGAAATTGTATCTCTATTTTCCATTAAATCTTGTGCAACACCTAAAGGGTTAACAAAGTGTGTAAAATCTGTTTTGAATACCTTGAGGGGTGTAGTTTCTTAGATGGGGTCACTTTTATGGAGTTTCTACTTCAGGGGTGCATCAGGGGGGCTTCAAATGGGACATGGTGTCAAAAAACCAGTCCAGCAAAATCTGGCTTCCAAAAACCATACGGCGCACCTTTCACTCTGCGCCCTACTGTGTGCCCGTACAGCGGTTTACGACCACATATGGGGTGTTTCTGTAAACTACAGAATCAGGGCCATAAATAATGAGTTTTGTTTGGCTGTTAACCCTTGCTTTGTAACTGGAAAAAAAATATTAAAATGGAAAATCTGCCAAAAAAGTGAAATTTTGAAATTGTATCTCTATTTTCCATTAAATCTTGTGCAACACCTAAAGGGTTAACAAAGTTTGTAAAATCTGTTTTGAATACCTTGAGGGGTGTAGTTTCTTAGATGGGGTCACTTTTATGGAGTTTTTACTCTAGGGGTGCATCAGGGGGGCTTCAAATGGGACATGGTGTCAAAAAACCAGTCCAGCAAAATCTGGCTTCCAAAAACCATACGGCGCACCTTTCACTCTGCGCCCTACTGTGTGCCCGTACAGTAGTTTACGGCCACATATGGGGTGTTTCTGTAAACTACAGAATCAGGGCCATAAATAATGAGTTTTGTTTGGCTGTTAACCCTTGCTTTGTAACTGGAAAAAAAATATTAAAATGGAAAATCTGCCAAAAAAGTGAAATTTTGAAATTGTATCTCTATTTTCCATTAAATCTTGTGCAACACCTAAAGGGTTAACAAAGTTTGTAAAATCAGTTTTGAATACCTTGAGGGGTGTAGTTTCTTAGATGGGGTCACTTTTATGGAGTTTCTACTCTAGGGGTGCATCAGGGGGGCTTCAAATGGGACATGGTGTCAAAAAAACAGTCCAGCAAAATCTGGCTTGCAAAAACCATACGGCGCACCTTTCACTCTGCGCCCCGCTGTGTGCCCGTACAGTAGTTTACGGTCACATATGGGGTGTTTCTGTAAACGGCAGAGTCAGGGCAATAAAGATACAGTCTTGTTTGGCTGTTAACCCTTGCTTTGTTAGTGGAAAAAATGGGTTAAAATGGAAAATTAGGCAAAAAAAAGAAATTCGCAAATTTCATCCCCATTTGCCAATAACTCTTGTGCAACACCTAAAGTGTTAACGAAGTTTGTAAAATCAGTTTTGAATACCTTGAGGGGTGTAGTTTATAGAATAGGGTCATTTTTGGGCGGTTTCTATTATGTAAGCCTCGCAAAGTGACTTCAGACCTGTAGTGGTCCCTAAAAATTGGGTTTTTGTAAATTTCTGAAAAATTTCAAGATTTGCTTCTAAACTTCTAAGCCTTATAACATCCCCAAAAAATAAAATATCAATCCCAAAATGCTACAAACATGAAGTAGACATATGGGGAATGTAAAGTAATCACAATTTTTGGGGGTATTACTATGTATTACTGAAGTAGAGAAACTGAAAGTTTGAAATTTGCTAATTTTTCAAAATTTTTGGTAAATATGGTATTTTTTTATGCAAAGAAAATTAACTTTTTTGACCCAATTTTAGCAGTGTCATGAAGTACAATATGTGACGAAAAAACAATCTCAGAACGGCCTGGATAAGTCAATGCGTTTTAAAGTTATGAGCACTTAAAGTGACACTGGTCAGATTTGCAAAAAATGGCCAAGTCCTTAAGGTGAAATAGGGCTGAGTCCTTAAGGGGTTAAAAAAATAAAGGGAACACAAAAATAACACATCCTAGATCTGAATTAATTAAATATTTTTCTGAAATACTTTGTTCTTTACATAGTTGAATGTGCTGACAACAAAATCACACAAAAATAAAAAAATGGAAATCAAATTTTTTAACCCATGGAGGTCTGGATTTGGAGTCACACTCAAAATTAAAGTGGAAAAACACACTACAGGCTGATCCAACTTTGATGTAATGTCCTTAAAACAAGTCAAAATGAGGCTCAGTAGTGTGTGTGGCCTCCACGTGCCTGTATGACCTCCCTACAACGCCTGTGCATGCTTCTGATGAGGTGGCGGACGGTCTCCTGAGGGATCTCCTCCCAGACCTGGACTAAAGCATCTGCCAACTCCTGGACAGTCTGTGGTGCAACGTGACATTGGTGGATAGAGCGAGACATGATGTCCCAGATGTGCTCAATTGGATTCAGGTCTGGGGAACGGGCGGGCCAGTCCATAGCATCAATGCCTTTGTCTTGCAGGAACTGCTGACACACTCCAGCCACATGAGGTCTGGAATTGTCTTGCATTAGGAGGAACTCAGGGCCAACCGCACCAGCATATGGTCTCACAAGGGGTCTGAGGATCTCATCTCGGTACCTAATGGGAGTCAGGCTACCTCTGGCGAGCACATGGAGGGCTAAGCGGCCCTCCAAAGAAATGCCACCCCACACCATTAATGACCCAATGCCAAACCGGTCATGCTGGAGGATGTTGCAGGCAGCAGAACATTTTCCATGGCGTCTCCAGACTCTGTCACATCTGTCACATGTGCCCAGTGTGAACCTGCTTTCATCTGTGAAGAGCACAGGGCGCCAGTGGCGAATTTGCCAATCTTGGTGTTCTCTGGAAAATGCCAAACGTCCTGCACGGGGTTGGGCTGTAAGCACAACCCACACCTGTGGACGTCGGGCCCTCATATCACCCTCATGGAGTCTGTTTCTGACCGTTTGATCAGACACATGCACATTTGTGGCCTGCTGGAGGTCATTTTGCAGGGCTCTGGCAGTTCTCCTCCTGTTCCTCCTTGCACAAAGGTGGAGGTAGCGGTCCTGCTGCTGGGTTGTTGCCCTCCTACGGCCTCCTCCACAACTCCTGATGTACTGGCCTGTCTCCTGGTAGCGCCTCCATGCTCTGGACACTACGCTGACAGACACAGCAAACCTTCTTGCCACAGCTCGCATTGATGTGCCATCCTGGATAAGCTGCACTACCTGAGCCACTTGTGGGGGTTGTAGACTCCGTCCCATGCTACCACTAGAGTGAAAGCACCGCCAGCATTCAAAAGTGACCAAAACATCAGCCAGGAAGCATATGAACTGAGAAGTGGTCTGTGGTTACCACCTGCAGAACCACTCCTTTATTGGGGGTGTCTGGCTAATTGCCTATAATTTCCACCTGTTGTCTATCCCATTTGCACAACAGCATGTGAAATTGATTGTCACTCAGTGTTGCTTCCTAAGTTGACAGTTTGATTTCACAGAAGTGTGATTGACTTGGAGTTACATTGTGTTGTTTAAGTGTTCCCTTTATTTTTTTGAGCAGTGTATTAAAAATTCACCTATACAACTTAAAAAAAAAATCTAAAAAAATTTATGTTTTTTCTATGAAAAGTTATCCAGCCGATCGCTTTTGGTCTGATCATAATGAAGCAACGGCCTTATCATCTGGGGTGTGGCAACATTGAGGTGATGATCGCTTCATTGTGATATGCAAGCCCCTTCACCACAACAAGGTAACGATCACGAAGGGGAATTGACACTTGTATGTGCCTTTTTTTTTTTTTTTTTTTGCAGCCACAGTGCAGTACCAGAGGCCAGAAAAATTAGGCATGTACACATGCCTGAAAAATTATGTTATTGTTGCAGCCGCTGATGTAGCAGCGGCCGGAAATTTGATGTTTTCAAGGCAGAAAGTTGACTAAAACATTGCGGCTTAAACCCTAGTTGGTGGCGGAGAATTCACGAAAGTCATCCGGTATGCAGACATTAAATACAGCAGCGTGGGGACAACAACGAGCACCCTGGGATGCCTGCTGTGGTTGGTCTTCCTCCTCCTCAAAGCCACATTCCTCCTCTGACTCCTCTTCCTCACACTCCTCTTCCAGCGTTGCCGCAGGTCCAGCAAGCGATGGTGACAAGGCTGTTTCTGGTGGTGATGGTGACCACAACTCTTCCTCTTCACGCTCATCTACAGCCTGATCCAGTACTCTTCGCAGGGCACGCTCCACGAAGAAAACAAATGGGATGAGGTCGCTGATGGTGCCTTCGGTGCGACTGACTAGGTTTGTCACATCCTCAAAAGGACGCATTAGCCTACAGGCATTGCGCATGAGTGTCCAGTAACGTGGCAAAAAAATTCCCAGCTCCGCAGAAGCTGTCCTAGCACCCCGGTCATACAAATACTCGTTGACGGCTTTTTCTTGTTGGAGCAGGCGGTCGAACATTAGGAGTGTTGAATTCCAACGTGTCGGGCTGTCGCAAATCAAGCGCCTCACTGGCATGTTGTTTCGGCGCTGAATGTCTGAAAAGTGCGCCATGGCCGTTTAGGAACGCCTGAAATGGCCACACACCTTCCTGGCCTGCTTGAGGACGTCCTGTAAGCCTGGGTACTTAGACACAAAGCGTTGTACGATGAGATTCAACACGTGTGCCATGCACGGCACATGTGACAACTTGCCCAAATTCAATGCCGCCAACAAATTGCTTCTATTGTCACACACCACTTTGCCGATTTCCAGTTGGTGCGGGGTCAGCCACTAATCCACCTGTACGTTCAGGGCGGACAGGAGTGCTGGTCCGGTGTGGCTCTCTGCTTTCAGGCAAGTCAACCCCAAGACAGCGTGACACTGTCGTATCTGGGATGTGGAATAGCCCCTGGGGAGCTGGGGGGATTCAGTTGATGTGCAGCCAGTCGCCGCAGCAGAAGAGGACTCAGCCGAGGAGGTTATGGAAGAGGATGGAGTAGGAGGAGTAGAGAAGGTGGCAGTAGGCCTGCCTGCAAGTCGTGGCGGTGTCACCAACTCCGCTGCAGAGACACGCATTCCATGCTTGTCAGCCGTCAGCAGGTTGACCCAATGCGCAGTGTAGGTGATATACCTGCCCTGACCGTGCTTTGAAGACCAGGTATCAGTGGTCAGATGGACCCTTGCCCCAACACTGTATGCCAGAGATGCCATGACTTCCTTTTCAATCACTGAGTAGAGGTTTGGGATTGCCTTTTTAAAAAAAAAAAATTGTCCGGGTACCTTCCACTGTGGTGTACCAATAGCGACAAATTTTTTGAAGGCCTCAGACTCCACCAGCTGGTATGGTAAAAGCTGCCGAGCTAAGAGTTCCGTCAAGCCAGCTGTCAGACGCCGGGCAAGGGGGTGACTCTGGGACATTGGCTTCCTACGCTCAAACATTTCCTTGACAGACACCTGACTGTGGGCAGATGAGATGGAACTGCTGAAGGTGAGAGGCGGAGTGGCGGGTGGTTGAGAGGGGGCAAGGAGGACAGCAGTGGTTGACGTGGCTGAAGATGCTGGACCAGGAGGAGGATGAAGGCTTTGAGGTTGTGTGCTGCTTCTACTCGTCATCATGTGTTGATCCCATATGCGTTTGTGATGTGCGATCATGTGCCTTCGCAAAGCAGTTGTACCTAGGTGGGTGTTGGACTTCCCACGACTCAGTTTCTTTTGGCACAGGTTGCAAATGGCATCGCTGTTGTCAGAGGCAGACACACAAAAAAAATGCCACACTGCTGAGCTTTGCAATGACGGCATTCTGGTGGTGGCAGCAGCATGTGTTGATTGGCGTGCTGTCTGGCTGACCCGGGTGCCGATACATGCTGTCTGACTGTGCCACTAGCTCCTTGCGACGACCTCCCCCTGCTTCCAACTCGTCTCCTCCTTCTCTCTGTCTACCCTTCTGAACTTTTCCACTCTTCTTCTTCTCTTCGAGCAGGCACCCACGTGGCATCCACGGACACATCGTCATCATCAACCACTTCACTTGTATCTGACACCTCAGCAAAGGAAGCAGCAGCGGGTACAACATCATCATCATCATCACACTGTACGTCCATGTGTGTAATGCTGCCTGACTGAGACATATCCCTGTTATCTCCATCCTCTGGCAATAATGGTTGCGCATCACTAAGTTCATCCAAATGATGTGTAAATAACTCCTCTGAGGGATCAAGTGAAGCGGCTGTGGTGACTGTGGTGGTAGTGGTGGTGGTGGCGGCGGGCGGGAGAGTGGTAACTTGAGAGAAGGTGACCAAAGCTGAGCTGGAGGAAGATGGTGCGTCAAGGTTCTTAGCGGAAGCTGTTGAAGATTGGGTGTCCTGTGTAAGCCAGTCAACTATGTCCTCAGAATTTTTTGGGTTCAGGGTACGTGGCCTCTGAACACTGGGCATTATTCCAGGGCCAGTGGAAATCACAGCACCACGAATATGACGGCCCCTGCGGCGTGGCCTGCCTCTGCCTGTCATTTTTTATTAGATAAGTGTTACTATGCGTGCAAGGTACTGTGCCACCCTATATAAGTGGTGGTCAGTGGGCACAGTGCAGTCTGTGTGGGCCTGACACACACTGGCTTGCAACTGTGATTAGATCACAGAAAAATATTAAATAGAATTTGTTTTTAACTGCGAGGTATTTGGGAGTAAATGACACCCTGTAACGGTATAAGTGGAGGTCTAGCCACTAGCCAGTGGCCACAATACAGTCTGTGTGGGCCTGACACACACGGGCTTGCAAATGGGATTAGATCACAGACAAAAATGTTAAATAGAATTTTTTTTTAACTGCGAGGTATTGGTGAGTAAATGACACCCTGTAACGGTATAAGTAGAGGTCTAGCCACTAGCCAGTGGCCACAATACAGTCTGTGTGGGCCTGACACACACGGGCTTGCAAATGGGATTAGATCACAGAAAAATATTAAATATAATTTTTTTTTTATCTGCGAGGTATTTGTGAGTAAATGACACCCTGTAACGGTATAAGTGGAGGTCTAGCCACTAGCCAGTGGCCACAATACAGTCTGTGTGGGCCTGACACACACGGGCTTGCAAATGGGATTAGATCACAGAAAAATATTAAATATAATTTTTTTTTATCTGCGAGGTATTTGTGAGTAAATGACACCCTGTAACGGTATAAGTGGAGGTCTAGCCACTAGCCAGTGGCCACAATACAGTCTGTGTGGGCCTGACACACACGGGCTTGCAAATGGGATTAGATCACAGAAAAATATTAAATATAATTTTTTTTTATCTGCGAGGTATTTGTGAGTAAATGACACCCTGTAACGGTATAAGTGGAGGTCTAGCCACTAGCCAGTGGCCACAATACAGTCTGTGTGGGCCTGACACACACGGGCTTGCAAATGGGATTAGATCACAGAAAAATATTAAATAGAATTTTTTTTATCTGCAAGGTATTTTCTGTCACACCCTGTATGAATGGTGTGCACACAGTACTGTCTGTGACTGAGCCTGCAGCCTCTCACACACGAGCAGGCAACTGCAATATATGTATATATAAAATAAAATTAAAAAAAGCAGACTGATGTACTAGCCCTGAAAAGGGCTTTTTGGGGTGCTGTCAGGACGCTGTCCTTACAGCAGATGAGTCTTCGGACACAGAACACTGCCCTAGCTAACGCTTTCCCTATTGAATCAGCAGCAGCAGCACTGTCCCTCCTCTCACACACACGGGCAGGCAACTGCAATATATGTATATATAAAAATTTAAAAAAAAAGCAGACTGATGTACCAGCCCTGAAAAGGGCTTTTTGGGGTGCTGTCAGGACGCTGTCCTTACAACAGATGAGTCTGTGGACACAGAACACTGCCCTAGCTAACGCTTTCCCTATTGAATCAGCAGCAGCAGCACTGTCCCTCCTCTCACTGAGAATGCAGATTCCGAATGAATCTAAAATGGATGCTGTCCGGGAGGTGGGAGGGTCTGGGAGGGAGGGTCTGCTGCTGATTGGCTGGAATGTGTCTGCTGACTGTGAGGTACAGGGTCAAAGTTTACTCAATGATGATGTATAGGGGGCGGACCGAACATCGCATATGTTCGCCTGCCGCGGCGAACGTGAACAAGCTATGTTCGCCGGGAACTATTCGCCGGCGAACTATTCGGGCCATCTCTATTAGAGACCCTTAAAGGGATTGTTGGTTTAACAGACCGTTCAGTAATTGAATTTAGGCCTCAACCACATATACACTAGAGAATTATTTCTATTTGCGACAAATTTCACTAGTTTTGTTCAAATCTGTGCGTGAATTTAGGCCACAACCATATATACAGTTAGTCACCAGAGAATTGATTCTATTTGTGACAAATTTCACTAGTTTGGGTCACATCTGTGCGTGAATTTAGGCCGCAACCATATAGACAGTTATTCACTAGAGAATTATTAAAATTTTTGACAAATTTCACTAGTTTTGCTAAATTCTGTGCTTAAATTTAGTCCGCAACCATATATACAGTTAGTCACCAGAGAATTATTTCTATTTGTGACAAATTTCACTACTTTTGGTCACATCTGTGCGTGAATTTAGGCCGCAACCATATACGGTATACAGTTATTCACTAAAGAATTATTTATATTTTTGACAAATTTCACTAGTTTTGGTGACTTCTGTGCGTGAATTTAGTCCGCAAATATAAATACAGTTATTCACCAGAGAATTATTTCTATTTGTCACAAATTTCACTCATTTTGGTCACATCTGTGCGTGAATTTAAGCCGCAACCATATATACAGTTATTCACCAGAGAATTATTTCTACACTGCGTGCAGAATTATTAGGCAAATGAGTATTTTGACCACATCATCCTCTTTATGCATGTTGTCTTACTCCAAGCTGTATAGGCTCGAAAGCCTACTGCCAATTAAGCATATTAGGTGATGTGCATCTCTGTAATGAGAAGGGGTGTGGTCTAATGACATCAACACCCTATATTAGGTGTGCATAATTATTAGGCAACTTCCTTTCCTTTGGCAAAATGGGTCAAAAGAAGGACTTGACAGGCTTAGAAAAGTCAAAAATAGTGAGATATCTTGCAGAGGGATGCAGCACTCTTAAAATTGCAAAGCTTCTGAAGCGTGATCATCGAACAATCAAGCGTTTCATTCAAAATAGTCAACAGGGTCGCAAGAAGCGTGTGGAAAAACCAAGGCGCAAAATAACTGCCCATGAACTGAGAAAAGTCAAGCGTGCAGCTGCCAAGATGCCACTTGCCACCAGTTTGGCCATATTTCAGAGCTGCAACATCACTGGAGTGCCCAAAAGCACAAGGTATGCAATACTCAGAGACATGGCCAAGGTAAGAAAGGCTGAAAGACGACCACCACTGAACAAGACACACAAGCTGAAACGTCAAGACTGGGCCAAGAAATATCTCAAGACTGATTTTTCTAAGGTTTTATGGACTGATGAAATGAGAGTGAGTCTTGATGGGCCAGATGGATGGGCCCATGGCTGGATTGGTAAAGGGCAGAGAGCTCCAGTCCGACTCAGACGCCAGCAAGGTGGAGGTGGAGTACTGGTTTGGGCTGGTATCATCAAAGATGAGCTTGTGGGGCCTTTTTGGGTTGAGGATGGAGTCAAGCTCAACTCCCAGTCCTACTGCCAGTTTCTGGAAGACACCTTGTTCAAGCAGTGGTACAGGAAGAAGTCTGCATCCTTCAAGAAAAACATGATTTTCATGCAGGACAATGCTCCATCACACGCGTCCAAGTACTCCACAGCGTGGCTGGCAAGAAAGGGTATAAAAGAAGAAAATCTAATGACATGGCCTCCTTGTTCACCTGATCTGAACCCCATTGAGAACCCGTGGTCCATCATCAAATGTGAGATTTACAAGGAGGGAAAACAGTACACCTCTCTGAACAGTGTCTGGGAGGCTGTGGTTGCTGCTGCACGCAATGTTGATGGTGAACAGATCAAAACACTGACAGAATCCATGGATGGCAGGATTTTGAGTGTCCTTGCAAAGAAAGGTGGCTATATTGGTCACTGATTTGTTTTTGTTTTGTTTTTGAATGTCAGAAATGTATATTTGTGAATGTTGAGATGTTATATTGGTTTCACTGGTAAAAATAAATAATTGAAATGGGTATATATTTGTTTTTTGTTAAGTTGCCTAATAATTATGCACAGTAATAGTCACCTGCACACACAGATATCCCCCTAAAATAGCTAAAACTAAAAACAAACTAAAAACTACTTCCAAAAATATTCAGCTTTAATATTAATGAGTTTTTTGGGTTCATTGAGAACATGGTTGTTGTTCAATAATAAAATTAATCCTCAAAAATACAACTTGCCTAATAATTCTGCACTCCCTGTATTTGTGACAATTTTCACTGGTTTTGGTCACATCTGTGAGACTCTCACATGCCACATGGTATCATAAATGCACTGTGAGGTAGGATAAAGCCGTGAGCCGCACCCACAACAGACCATGTGACACAGAAGCTATCAGGTGCAAAAGAATGTTACCAACAAATTAAAGTGGCACATTCCATACACATATAGACAAAAACTCACTGAAAAAAGTGGCCTAAACGGGTGAAAATGCTCCAAACCCAGACACTGTAGCGTGTCTATAACTGGGTGAGCAATTCCTCCGCATGCAGTCCGCAGACTGTTCTGTCCCCACATGAAGGCGAATGAAGGTGTAACTGATAATGACTTTGTGACTGTCCTACCTTCGTATCCAAGCAGTGGAGCAGACCGGACCGGCAGATGCTCAGGTTAGATGGATCCAGACGTAGACATGAGGATGCAATCAAACGTTTATTTGATCCAGAGCAGTGACATACGGTGATGGAATACAGTAGATGCTGTCATGTGGATGTCTTTTCTGAGGCTAACTGCTGAGGCTACTGCTGGTCAAAAACTGATGCCTTCACAAGCCAAGGTGTGTGTCTCCAGTCATAAAGGAATGCAGCACTGAAAAAGGCTACAGGAAGTGACCAGGCCCAAGGCTGCTAAAACCACGCCCAGAGAAAAAACTTTATAGACAACGAACGAGGCGTGCAGCATACAAATTCCGGCCAGCAGATGGCAGCAGAGAACAATAGACTTAAACAACATAGGTAAAACAAGAAATAATACAGTGCAGAAATTTAATATGAAAGGAACAGCACACTCCCCGTCTGAAATTCACTTAGGGGATTTCACTATGACGAATGTCCATAAAATATAAACAACCTGTAAAAGAAAAACATGTTAGAATGCAAAACATAGTTTAGTCCTGTTTTCCAACTTGGAATGGAGAAGATCTGCGAAGCTTGATACAGTCCTGTTCACCCAGCAGGGACGTTCTCGATGGGTAATATTAAAATTAGTTTGTTAATTGGTCTTGAGAACGTTTTAAGCTCGCCTTTCCTGAAGATCTTCAACTCCACCTTCCGGACCTTGCCATCCTTGCTAGGGAAGACCTTTGAAATTAGTCCGATAGGCCAATCAATCCTTTCGGTCTGTTGCTCTTTCATCAATACAAGGTCTCCTTCCTTCAAGTTTGGTTTGTTGTGTTGCCATTTTCTTCTTCCTTGAAGAATACTGAGGTACTCCTTTCGCCACCTGTTCCAGAAGTAATCTGCTAGGTATTGTACACGTTTCCAGTGTTTTTGATAGATGTTGGCATGAGTAAATTCTCCACTAGGTATTAGCGTACTCTCAGTTTTTTGGGTAAGTAGAATAGCTGGAGTCAGTATGGCTGGCGTTTCAGGATCCATAGACACTGGCACAAGGGGTCTTGAATTGATAATGGCTGAAACTTCGGCAAGAAGGGTGACTAGAGTCTCATGTGCGAGTCTTGACGAGTTTACATCCCTCAGCATAGAATTTAAGATGTTGCCTGAGATTCCGATCATTCTCTCCCAGGAGCCTCCCATGTGGGAACTATGAGGAGGATTGAAAATCCAGGTGCAACCTTTTTCCGCCAACTGATCTTGAATGGACTTGGTGTCGATGTTAAGTTCTCTACAAGCTCCGATGAAGTTGCTTCCCTGGTCAGACCTCAATTGTTTAACTGGTCCTCTGATTGCGAAGAACCGTCTTAAGGCATTGATAAGGCTGGATGTGTCCATAGATTCTATCACCTCTATGTTAACTGCTCGCACGCTCATGCAAGTAAATAGTACAGCCCAACGCTTACTGTTTGCTTGACCGCCGCGGGTCCTGCGTGCGGACACCATCCATGGCCCAAAGACATCTAGGCCAACATAGGTGAAAGGCGGCTCTGTGCATAGTCTATCCGCAGGCAAGTCGGCCATTTGTTGGTGTAGTTGTTTTCCTCTTGCTTTACGACAGTGCACACATTCATGCAGTACTTGGGCCACATGTTTTTTCATACCTATAGTCTAAAGGCCTGCAGACCGTAATTTGCCCTCAGTAATTTGTCTGCCTTGGTGTTCGGCCCTTTCGTGGTAGTGTCGGATTAGCAAGACGGTGATATGATGTTTGTTGGGAATGATGAGAGGATTTTGTTCTGCAATTCCCAGGTGGGCTTGATTCAAACGACCGCCAACTCTTAGCAAGCCAAAACTGTCGATAACTGGGTTTAAGTTGGCAAGAGGACTTTTTAAAGGAATCTGCTGTTTGTTGTACAAGCACTTCCATTCTATGTTGAAATATTCCTGCTGGACGTGATGTATTATGAGGTGATCACTATGAGAGATGTTCTCAGCAGAGAAGGGTTTATGACAGGCATGCGTTTTGACTGCGATTGCGTTCCGATGTTCAGTTTTTATCGCGCGGGTGCAATGTTTTTTGCACGCGTGTGATAAAAAACCGACTGTGGTACCCAGACCCGAACTTCTTCACAGAAGTTCAGGTTTGGGTTAGTTGTAGTGTAGATTGTATTATTTTCCCTTATAACATGGTTATAAGGGAAAATAATAGCATTCTGAATACAGAATGCATAGTAGGTGATCAATTGAGGGTTAAAAAAAAATAAAAAAATTAACTCACCTCCTCCGCGTAGTTCCCGGTCTTTTCTTTACTTCTTTAATGAACTACAGGCTAGGTAGGACCTGTGGTGACGTCAGATCACATGCTCCAATCACATGGTCCATCACCACGGTGATGGACCATGTGATTGGAGCATGTGATCTGACGTCACCAAAGGTCCTTTAGCCGACAGCTCATCAGAAGAGACTGGGAACTATGCGATCAAGAGGAGAAGGTGAGTTAATTAGTTTATTTTTTTTTAACCCCTCCAGCGCTATTTTACTAAGCATTCTGTTTTCAGGATGCTATTATTTTCCCTTATAACCATGTTATAAATGTTATTTATGTTATAAAATCGCACCGCATCCGCACTTGCTTGCACTTCTATGGGACCTGCGTTGCGTGAAAAACGCAGAATATAGAGCATGCTGCGATTTTCACAAGTGATGCATGAAAATCATCGTTCATCTGAACAGCCCCATTGAAATGAATGGGTCCGGATTCAGTGCGGGTGCAATGCGTTCACCTACCGCATTGCACCCGCGCGGAAATCTCGCCCGTGTGAACGCAGCCTTAGTCACAAGAGAATTATTTCTATTTGTGATAATTTTCACTGGTTTTGGTCACATCTGTGGGTGAATTTAGGCTGCAACCGTTATTTACAGTAATTCATCTGAGAATTATTATTTGTGACAAATTTCACTGGTTTAGGTGACATCTGTGTCTGCATTTAGGCTGCAACCATATATACAGTAAATCAGCAGAGAAGAAATTTTGCTGGTGGCAAATTTAACAAAGTTGTCCAACATCTATACAATAAAACTTTTAATATGAACAAGGCGAGCACTAAGGGACGGGGAAGTGGGCGTGTTGCTGACGGTTCAGGCAGAGGCCGTGGCCCTGGGCGCAATTAAACTGTGCCAGCTGCCGGTGGAGCTGGAAAAAAGAAAAAAAAACACAGTACCCAGTTTCATTTCACAGTTAACTTGTCGTCGCAAGACAACACTGTCCAAGTCGGACCAGTGCGACCAGGTGGTCGGTTGGATGACAGAAGATTATTCTTCCACCCCCTCCTCCACCAAGACCAGTCTCATTAGCAAAGAGTCTGGTCCACAGAATCCTCACCCTCATCCTCCTTCGTCCCACCATGTAGAGTCAGGAGTCAGACAAACCGTTGATAACACACTCAGACATTCCCAGTGCCTATTTTTATCGCCTTCACAAGATTTGGCCCTCTCGCCAAGCACGCTTGTGGAGGCACAGATCTTGTGTCCTGATTCACAACCTCTTGACGTATCACAAATGACCTGACTCAAGAGTGAGTCAAAAGAAGCCACCCCATAAATGCACATCCGACCATAAAGGCATATTGAAAATATATATAAAGTTTATTAGACACGACAACAAAACACGCATTAAAAAATTGTATACAATATTAGAACAAAGTGCGGTATGCAATAAGATATATATAACCGACACACACAGGTCCACTGAATTACCACAAAATAGGTGTATACGTTATCAACCAGCTTATAAAGAACTGTAATAAATACCATGAAGCAAATGCAAGGTAAGGTAAGACCACTAGCAATACAGATAAAAACAGACCAACATGCGGTCAAATGACAAGAGCCAAACCTACGTAACCAGCTGGTGCAGTGGACCTGGAAAATGACAAGCGCCCAACGCGTATCGCCGGAGCAATCCGGCTTCCTCAGGGGTAAAGAACTGTATGTTGGGGTGTCACATTTTAAAGGGTATTAGATAAGATGTAATTTCATTCACCTGTGCAGTGGGAAGAGCTGTGGGTGGTATGTGAGCATATCCAATCATCAAACCGGAAGTGTGGAAGTCACATGATCGGCTGGTGGAACGCATATGCGTTCCACCAGCCAAAACTCAGCCATATAGTAAGCAAGGGAAAAGGGGCACTGAAGTAATACATTGGCGTAGATACATACAGCCAATTATAATCACAATAACGATACCAGATAAGCTGGTCAGCAGAGGAGGCGGCATTCCCGAACCGGAAGTGAGTCATCACCTAACCGGAAGTCGGGTGCCGCAGTGGAACGCATGGTGGAACGCATAGTGCGCTCCACTGTGACTGGTGGAGCGCACGATGCGGCCAGCATCCGTTTGGAGGCATCGGAGGCATCTCAGCACACTGGAGGGGATAGAAGGAGCAAGCATATGTAGATGGGGGCAATATGATGATATACTATAATAATCATAGACAGGCCAAAACCTAGTCTGTGTACCTGTCTCTACATGAAGCTGGGGCAGAAGTTCTTGTGCACCCATGAGTTCGAATACAAATAAATACATAAATCATATAATATAGCAAATGCATAGAAATGTGGGCACAGATGGACAAACAAACATAAGATGCAGAATATATACCAATTCATGTATATAATACATAAAGAAAAAACATAGACATGTATTATATATGACACTGTCAGTGCCTATATCAGCATACAAATATATATGAAAAATACACACATTCAAACACTGAAACACTGAAGCTCATGGCATTGCCCGTAATCACAATATACATCTCTACAAGGACATATAAGTGGTTAAAAGTGAACAATGATGCACATAATTATTATGCAGTATCCGTGCACAATGATGGATGACCCTAATAAGAGATCCAGAACCTGTGAAGGACCTAAAGAGGGAAGGGAAAAAAATGATGATAATAATAGTTATTGAGTGATGAAGACGTGGAAAAGACCACGAGTCTGGAAGTGAAAAGAATGGTGGATAAAAGTGAAGTGTATGTGAAAGAGTGAATGAGAGTGAATAGGTGAAAGAGACCTGTAGGAAATGAAATTGATAAGTCAATACGAAATATAATCGTTATAACACTAAAGCACCGAAAATAGTGATAGACGCAAGCCGTATAGGTGCTTGCTCCCATCTCTTGACGTATCACAGGGTCATGAAGATGAGGGTGGTGAACATTATTTGTTCATGAGGTGGAGGAGGATGAGACACAGTTGTCAATCACTGAGTGTCACGAGGGTATCAAGAGCCACGTCTGACTCCGTTATACCCGGGGTCAGGAAGTCGCAGCGGGTGGCTGCGCGCTCTATATCTAAAGATCACGGTGTTTCTTTATGATTGTTTTCTGTGTTTGCCTTGCTATCCTTTTTGTCTCTCTCAGGGATCCGTAGCTTCTCCTCCTCAGCCGTTTCTTGTCTGCCACTCCCTACCTCCTTATATTCTCCCCTCACACTTCTCTAGTTGCCAGTTATAGAGCTTCCTGCCTGGACATCTATACTGACCCACTGGAGTGGTTAATCCTGGTTGTCGTTCCTGTGTGCTACCCTCTGGATCCCTGTTTGGCTTATTGTTGTCTCCTGTTGTCGCCCACCTGGGAATATATGTTGAGTCTGTGTTGTCTGTCCTCCCCTTGGTGTTTTCCCTTAGAGTTAGTGGTGCGGACTAGTGTTCCCATCGCCCTGTTCACTACCCAGGGCTCAGCTCAGGGAAAGCCAGGGCTTTAGGCACGTGATCGGCGTACGGGTGAGGAACCCGTCTAGGGACGTCAGGGCAGCCAGGTGCCAGCCGCCAGGTGAGTCAGGGGTCACCATCTTCCCTCTCACTTGGGCAGGGCCTTCCTCGTTCCCTCCCTCTGTGTCACGTATGTGATAGCCACGCCGACCGTGATATTATAACTGGCCCTTACTTTTTGAGGGGGAAAAAAAATATAAAAAAAATAGATTATTTTTTTTTTATTATTTTTTTTTTTTCCTCTCTCTCTCTACTTAGAATCCAATATGGATCCTATTGATGCCTTGGCAGAACAGCTTCAAAGCCTGTCTTTGGAGGTGGCAGGATTGAAGGCGTCTGTTCTCCAACAACAGCAGCAAATGCAGCAGACCGCACCCCCAGCGGTTGCTATGGGTAACCAGGTTGTCACTGAACCCAAGGTTGCTCTTCCCGACAGATTTTCTGGGGGAAGGGACAAATTTGCGACGTTCCGTGAGGCCTGCAAATTATATTTTAAGTTGCGCCCTTACTCCTCAGGTCATGAAGAACAGCGGGTAGGGATTGTCATTTCCCTGCTTCAGGGGGATCCGCAATCCTGGGCGTTCTCGTTACCCCCTGGTTCTCAGGCTCTTCGGTCAGTGGAGGGATTTTTTGGGGTTTTGGGTCTCATATATGATGACCCTGACCGAGTCGCCCTGGCTGAGTCGAAGTTACGGAGACTCCTACAGGGAGATCGATCAACAGAGGAATATTGCTCAGAGTTCCGTAGGTGGGCTACGGATACTCAGTGGAACGACCCGGCTCTCAGGAGTCAGTTCTGCTCTGGGTTATCTGAAAGGGTTAAGGATGCACTGGCGCTGTATGAGACCCCCCTTTCCCTTGATGCTGTTATGTCCCTCTCTATCAGAATAGATAGACGTCTTAGGGAGAGATCGAAAATTCCGGAGCAATTGGTTACCTTTCCCAAGCAACAGTCAGCCTGTACTGACTTAGATGAGCCTATGCAGCTAGGCGGAACTTCTCGTCAGGTCCGTCCTCCCGAGGTTCGCCGTAGGGGGGGGGGCTTGTTTTTTCTGTGGGGGGAGGGGTCATTTCATTAATGTCTGTCCCTCCTTTCTCAAAAACAAAAGACCGTCGGAAAACTACTAACCCCGGGCTGTGCGGAGGATGTCAGCCGGGGGGTATACGTTTCCTCCATACGAACATCTCAATTTGTGTTACCAGCGGTCATTGTTTTTGGTGTTAAGACGGAGTCTATTTCTGTTTTTCTAGACAGTGGAGCAGGGGTAAACTTGATTGATGCCCATTTTGCCCGCACTATGGGTTTGTCTCTCTGTACGCTGCAGAGACCTATTCCCGTATTCGCTATAGATTCTGCTCCTCTGTCTCAGAGAAACCTCACCCACATTGTTCGTAATTTACACCTTCGGGTAGGGGACCACCATAATGAGTGTCTTTCATGTTACGTTCTGGAGGGCCTTCCCTCTCCGGTGGTATTGGGTCTTCCCTGGTTGGTAGCGCACAATCCAGTGGTGGATTGGCAGGCCAGGGAGATATTGGAGTGGAGTGAGCATTGCAGAGAGAATTGCTTAAATAACAATTGCTTAATCGCCTCCATAGCTTCCCTACCTACATTTATTTCGGACTTTGAGGACGTTTTTTCTGAAAAGGGTTGTCAGAAGCTACCACCTCATCGTCCTTATGATTGCCCGGTTAACCTGATTCCCGGGGCAAAATTACCCAAGTCCAGGTTGTATAATCTTTCGGGTCCCGAGAGACAAGCCATGAAAGATTATATCTCCGAGAGTCTGGCTAAGGGACACATCAGACCCTCTTCTTCACCCGTGGCTGCAGGGTTTTTCTTTGTTAAAAAGAAAGATGGGGGCCTGCGTCCTTGCTTAGATTTCCGTGAGTTAAACCAGATAACCATCCGTGACCCATACCCTCTTCCTCTCATTCCTGACCTTTTTAATCAGATTGCGGGTGCTAAGTGGTTCTCCAAACTTGATCTTAGGGGGGCCTACAATCTGATTCGTATCAGGGAAGGGGATGAGTGGAAGACAGCTTTTAACACCCCTGAGGGGCATTATGAAAATCTAGTTATGCCTTTCGGTCTGACCAATGCCCCTGCTGTCTTCCAACATTTTGTTAATGATATTTTTAGTCATCTCCTCGGCAGGTTTGTAGTCATATACCTAGATGATATCTTAATTTATTCGGCTGATCTGAAAACACATGAGGTGCATGTCAGGCAAGTACTGCAGGTCCTACGGACGAAAAAATTATATGCGAAAATTGAAAAATGTGTCTTCGCTGTTCAGGAATTACAGTTCCTGGGATATCTATTATCTGCTTCAGGTTTCCGCATGGATCCTGGGAAGGTCCAGGCAATTTTAGATTGGGATCTTCCTGAGAACCTTAAAGCCCTACAACGGTTTTTGGGTTTCGCTAATTTCTATAGAAAGTTCATTAAAAATTATTCAGTGATCGTTAAACCCCTTACCGACATGACTAGGAAGGGGACGGATTTTTCCAAATGGTCTGACGCCGCTAAAGATGCATTTTCCTCTCTAAAGGAGAGGTTTACCTCGGCACCTGTTCTAATTCAACCTGATGTCTCCCAGCCTTTTATTGTCGAGGTAGATGCGTCAGAGGTGGGAGTGGGAGCTGTATTGTCTCAGGGTCCGTCTCCTGGCAAATGGCGTCCTTGCGCTTTCTTTTCCAAAAAATTATCTTCTGCGGAGAAGAATTATGATATTGGAAATAGGGAACTGTTGGCGATTAAACTGGCGCTTGAAGAGTGGCGTCACTTCTTAGAGGGAGCAATCCACCCCGTCACGGTGATTACGGATCACAAGAACCTTCTGTACCTAGAATCGGCTAAGCTTCTCACCCCTAGACAAGCTAGGTGGTCGCTATTCTTTACCAGATTTAACTTTGTAATCATCTATCGTCCTGGGGCAAAAAATACCAAGGCAGACGCATTATCTCGTAGTTTCCCTGGAGGGGGTAATGTTTGTGATCCGGTACCTATTTTACAAAGAGGAGTGGTTGTCTCTGCTGTACACTCTGTTCTAGAGGGAAAGGTGTTAGAGGCTCAGGGGGACGCCCCGGCCTCTTGCCCCTCAGAGAAATTGTTTGTACCGTTAAACCTGCGTCTTGAATTATTAAAAGAACATCATAATTCGGCACTTGCTGGACACCCGGGTAGTAAAGCAACCTTGGAGCTTTTATCTCGTCGTTTTTGGTGGCCAAGGTTGGTCAGGATGTAATGGATTTCGTGTCTACTTGTTCTACTTGTGCACGCGCGAAAGTCTCTCATACACGTCCAGCAGGGTCTTTATTGCCACTTTTCATCCCCAATAGGCCATGGACACATCTGTCAATGGATTTCATCACTGACTTACCGTTGTCGGCGGGTAAAACAGTTATCTTGGTAGTAGTAGACAGGTTTAGCAAAATGATACACTTTATTGCGCTACCCGCACTTCCTAATGCTAAAACTCTCGCTCAGGTGTTTATCAGTGAAATCGTGAAGCTTCACGGGGTCCCTTCCGATGTGGTTTCGGATCGGGGAACCCAGTTTATTTCTAAGTTTTGGAAAGCTTTTTGTTCCCGTTTGGGGGTTCACTTGTCCTTTTCCTCAGCTTTCCATCCTCAGTCGAATGGACAGACTGAGCGCATCAACCAAAACCTAGAAACATATTTAAGGTGTTTTGTGTCTGAAAACCAAGAGTTGTGGTCATCATATTTACCGTTAGCTGAGTTTGCCATAAATAATCATTATCAGGAGTCCACTGGCAAGTCACCATTCCTTGGTGCATACGGTTTTCATCCCCAATTTTGTACTTTCAAAGAGGGGGGGTCTTCTGGGGTTCCCGAAGAGGAAAGGTTTTCTTCATCTCTTTCATCGGTATGGCAGAAGGTGCAAGTTAACTTGAAAAAGATGAGTGGTAAATATAAATGCATGGCCGATAAGAAACGGTCGCCAGGTCCGGACCTAGGAGTGAATGACTATGTGTGGTTGTCTACTAGGAATATTAAGTTGAAGGTTCCTTCTTGGAAACTGGGTCCTAGGTTCATTGGTCCCTATAAAATAGTAGCCGTCATTAACCCTGTGGCTTTTCGCCTGGAGCTACCTCAGACTTTTAAGATCCATAACGTCTTCCATAAATCGTTACTCAAGAAGTATGTTCCACCTCCAGAACCATCGCCGCTGCCACCTCCTCCGGTTATTGTGGATGGTAATCTGGAGTTTCAAATAGCCAGAAATGTTGATTCTCGTCGGGTCCGCCGCTCTCTTCAGTATCTGGTGCATTGGAGGGGTTACGGTCCCGAGGAAAGAATGTGGGTTACAGCGTCAGAGGTAAACGCCAACAGGTTAATTCAGACTTTCCATGCCTCTCATCCGGAGAGACCTGGTCCTGAGTGTCCGGAGGCCCCTCGTGAAAGGGGGGGTACTGTCACGAGGGTATCAAGAGCCACGTCTGACTCCGTTATACCCGGGGTCAGGAAGTCGCAGCGGGTGGCTGCGCGCTCTATATCTAAAGATCACAGTGTTTCTTTATGATTGTTTTCTGTGTTTGCCTTGCTATCCTTTTTGTCTCTCTCAGGGATCCGTAGCTTCTCCTCCTCAGCTGTTTCTTGTCTGCCACTCCCTACCTCCTTATATTCTCCCCTCACACTTCTCTAGTTGCCAGTTATAGAGCTTCCTGCCTGGACATCTATACTGACCCACTGGAGTGGTTAATCCTGGTTGTCGTTCCTGTGTGCTACCCTCCAGATCCCTGTTTGGCTTATTGTTGTCTCCTGTTGTCGCCCACCTGGAAATATATGTTGAGTCTGTGTTGTCTGTCCTCCCCTTGGTGTTTTCCCTTAGAGTTAGTGGTGCGGACTAGTGTTCCCATCGCCCTGTTCACTACCCAGGGCTCAGCTCAGGGAAAGCCAGGGCTTTAGGCACGTGATCGGCGTACGGGTGAGGAACCCGTCTAGGGACGTCAGGGCAGCCAGGTGCCAGCCGCCAGGTGAGTCAGGGGTCACCATCTTCCCTCTCACTTGGGCAGGGCCTTCCTCGTTCCCTCCCTCTGTGTCACGTATGTGATAGCCACGCCGACCGTGATACTGAGGTTGTGCTTAGGTAGATGGGGATGAGGAAGTGGAAGAGGAGGTGTTGGACGATGAGGTCACTGACCCAACTTGGGAAGGTGAAATGCCGAGTGAGGAAAGCAGTACAGACGGGAAGGTAAGTTCTGCAGCACCGCAGCAAGCTGTAAGAGGCAGTGGGGTGGCAAAAGGGAGAAGTCAGCCCACACCAAACAGGCCTGCAACCGTTACACCGAGCACCCACATGCGTAAGTCTCCCTTACCAAGCGGTAGGTGTTTGGCAGTATGGTGCTTTTTTGCGGAAACTGCAGACGAAAAAAGAGTAGTAGTTTGCAACCTGTCCCGTTCCAAAATGAGCCGGGGCGGGAACACCAGCAACCTCACCACCACCAGCATGATCCGCTACATGGCATCCAAGCACGCTAATCAGTGGGCCAAATGCCTGGGTCCACAATCTGGGTCTGCCGGCCACCCCACTGCCTCCTCTTCCCCTGTGTTATGCACTGCTCGCCAATCCCCTGCGAAAGGCGCAGGTCCGGATGCCCCTTGCCCTGCACCTGGGCCTTCGCATGCACCATTAGCAAATACATCCACTTCCCTGTCCCAGCACAGTGTCCGATTGTCCTTACCCCAGGCATTTGAACGCAAGTACCCAGCCACCCACCCACTGTCCATAGCTCTAAATGCGCAACTTTCAAAGACTTTGTCTTCAGCAAGTGAAATACATGCTCAATCGGATTCAGGTCAGGTGATTGACTTGGCCATTGCATAACATTCCACTTCTTTCCCTTAAAAAACGGTTTGATTGCTTTTGCAGTATGCTTTGGGTCATTGTCCATCTGCACTGTGAAGCACCGTCTAATGAGTTCTGAATCATTTGGCTGAATATGAGCAGATAACATTGCCCGAAACACTTCAGAATTCATCCTGCTGCTTTTGTCAGCAGTCACATCATCATCATCATGGCAGCTATACATGATCATAAGCAGTTCCTTTCCTTCTCCATACTCTTCTCTTCCCATCACTCTGGTACAAGTTGATCTTGGTCTCGTCTGTCCATAGGATGTTGTTCTAGAACTGTGAAGGCTTTTTTAGATGTCGTTTGGCAAACTCTAATCTGGTCTTCCTGTTTTTGAGGCTCACCAATGGTTTACATCTTGTGGTGAACCCTCTGTATTCACTCTAGTGAAGTCTTCTCTTGATTGTTGACTTTGATACACATACACCTACCTCCTGGAGAGTGTTCTTGATCTGGCCAACTGTTGTGAAGGGTGTTTTCTTCACCAGGGAAAGAATTATTCGGTCATCCACTACAGTTGTTTTCTGTGGTCTTCCGGGTCTTTTGGTGTTGCTGAGCTCACCGGTGCGTTCCTTCTTTTTAAGAATGTTCCAAACAGTTGTTTTGGCCACGCCTAATGTTTTTGCTATCTCTCTGATGGGTTTGTTTTGTTTTTGCAGCCTAATGATGGCTTGCTTCATTGATAGTGACAGCTCTTTGGATCTCATCTTGAGAGTTGACAGCAACAGATTCCAAATGCAAATAGCACACTTGAAATGAACTCTGGACATTTTATCTGCTCATTGTAATTGGGATAATAAGGGAATAACACACACCTAGCCATGGAACAGCTGGGAAGCCAATTGTCCCATTACTTTTGGTTCCTTAACAAGTGGGAGGCACATATCCAAACTGTTGTAATTCCTACACCATTCACCTGATTTGGATGTAAATATCCTCAAATTAAAGCTCGCGGTCAACAGTTAAAGCACATCTTGTTTGTTTCATTTAAAATCCATTGTGGTGGTGTATAGAGCCAAAAATGTTACAATTGTGTCGATGTCCCAATATTTATGGACCTGGCTGTAGGCTTGTGGAGACTGAGGCCTTCAGCAGCCTGATGACGGCGGTCGTCCCTCGGTACGCGGTTCCCAGCCACCACTATTTTTCACAGTGTGCCATGCCCGCCCTACACCAACATGTGTCCCAGAACATCACCCGTGCCCTGACCAATGCAGTTACTGGGAAGCTCCACTTCACCACGGACACATGGAAAAGTGCTGGTGGCCAGGGATGCTACATTTCCCTGACCGCACACTGGGTGAATGTTGTGGAGGCTGGGAGTGAGTCGTACCCTGGGATTGCACAGGTGTTTACCATGCCCAGGATTGCGGGCCCTATGTCCATCAGGGTCTCCGCCAGCAGCTATGTTACTGGCTCCAACCCCCACTTCTCCTCCTCCTCCTCTTCCGTTGCTACCTCCACCACTTCTACCTCCAGCAGTCAGCCATCAGTCAGTAGCTGGAAGCAGTGTAGCACTGCTGTGGGGAAACGTCAACAGGCCGTGCTGAAACTGATCTGCCTAGTGGACAAACAGCACATCGCTGCAGAGCTGTGGCAGGGTATAAGGAAACAGACCGAGCTGTGGCTGTCGCCACTCAACCTACGTCCAGGCATGGTTGTGTCGGACAATGGTCGTAAATTGGTGGCGGCTTTGGAGCTTGGCAACCTGATGCACGTGCCATGCCTAGCGCACGTATTAAACTTAGTGGTTCTGCGCTTTATTAAAACATACCCAAATTTGACAGAGCTACTAGTAAAAGACGCGCCGTTTGGGTGCCCATTTCTGCAAGTCGTCCACAGCTTCAGCCGCTCTGTCAATGCTGCAGCAGCGCTTGGGGCTTCCAACTCACCGACTGTTGTGCGACGTAAGCACGCACTGGAACTCTACGTTCTACATGTTGTCCAGGCTTTGTGAGCAGCAGAGGGCAGTTGTGGAATACCAGCTGCAACCTGGTCGTCGCCTTTCTAGTTAACTTCCACTATTCACAAGCAAGGAGTCTCTGTGAGGTGTTAAGAAACTTTGAGGAATCCACACAGATGGTTAGTGGCGATAACGCTATAATTAGCGTAAGCATCCCACTTCTGTGTCTACTCAAACGATCGCTGCTCATAATTAAGGACGACGCTCTGAATGTCGCAGAAGTGGAAATGGGGGAGGACTTTAGTGTGGGTGATAGCCAGACCACCCACATTTTGTTTTCTCAGCGCAAATTAGACCATGAGGAGGAGAAGGAGCTGGAGAATGTTGCCTCTGCTACAGAGGGGTACTACCGACGGAACTTTAATTCCACTGGTTTGACGTGGATGGGCACAAGAGGATGACGAGGAGGATGAGATGGAGAGTCATGCTGACGTCGACATAGACGTCTTGCCTGTTGGTACTCTGGCACACATGGCTGACTTCATGTTAGGCTGCCTTTTCCGCGACCCTTGCGTTATATGCATTTTAGACAACACAGATTACTGGGTGTTCACCCTTCTCGACCCCCGCTACAAAGAGAACTTCTCATCTCTCATTCCTGCGGTGGAGAGGGCAAGTAAAATGGTGCAATACCAAAAGGTCCTTGTTGAGAAATTGCTCCAATCATTTACATCTGACAATGCTGGCAGCAGAGTCCATACTTCCTTTGGCAACCGAGGAAGGGAGACAAGGGGAACACACAACAGTTCAAACGCAGGGCAACACTGTCAAAGGACTGGGACCTTTTTATGACACCCCGCCAGCAACCTCAGCCTGAAGCGCGGCTTAGTGGCTCACAGAGGGACAAGTTTTGGAAGATGGTGAAATAATATATATGCCAGCGTCCTGAATGATCCCTCGGTGCCTTACAACTACTGGGTGTCCAAGCTGGACACGTGGACTGAACTTGCGCTCTATGCCTTGGAGGTTTTGGCCTGCCCTGCCGCCAGCGTATTGTCTGAGCGTATATTTAGTGCTGCTGGTGGCATTATAACAGATAAGCGTATCCGCTTGTCCACTGGCAATGCTGACAGGTTGACTCAGATAAAAATGAACAAGGCCTGGATTGCCCCTGACTTCTTCACTCCACCAGTGTAACACTGAGCTAATGAGGAACAAACACGCAATTTAAATGTATGCTTTACAATGTACTCAATTCACAAGATTCAGATGCACCCTTTTCACCTCCAAAAAAGGGTATATGTTTGAATCTTGTTTTCTCATCCTCCTCCTCCTCCTGTTCCATACAGTATATATGCCCTCAGTACAATGTTTTATGGGGTTCGCTCACCTTCAGGCCTTCACCTCCAATGCTTCATAAGTAGGGATGAGTGAACCCGAACTGTATAGTTCGGGTTCGTACCGAATTTTGGGGTGTCCGTGACACGGACCCGAACACGAACATTTTCGTAAAAGTCCGGGTTCGGGTTCGGCGCTTTCTTGGCACTTTTTGAAAGGCTGCAAAGCAGCCAATCAACAAGCGTCATACTACTTGCCCCAAGAGGCCATCACAGCCATGCCTACTATTGGCATGGCTGTGATTGGCCAGTGCAGCATATGACCTAGTCTCTATTTAAGCTGGAGTCACGTAGCGCCGCACGTCACTCTGCTATGATCAGTGTAGGGAGAGGTTGCAGCTGCTGCTGTTAGGGAGAGATTAGGCAGGGATTTACTCAGCAAAAACACTTAATTCAGTGATCGATCTACAGCTGTGGATCATTGAACTGCTGCTATTTAATTGCTCACTGTTTTTAGGCTGCCCAGAGCGTTTTTATGTCACTTTTTTCTTGGGTGATCGGCGGCCATTTTGTGTCTTGTGGTGCGCTAGCACAAGCTGCCACCAAGTCCATTTAACCATCAGTAGTGTGGTTATTTTTTTGCTATATCCTACATCAGGGTCTTGGCTGTGCTTGCTATTTTATTGAGGGGTAAAATACAATTGGCCAAAATAGCAGTACCCTAAATCTGGTGTTTCAGCTGTGGCTAGCCAATTGTAATACTGTCTGCTGTCTGCCGAAGCACAGTTTTTGTTCTGGGTTGAATACAATTCCCAACTTAGCAATCCCCTAAATATTTTTTTTCTGCTGTATCAGGCCAAGTTTAAATTGATCCATAAAAGGGTATATTAGATTGAAGGTGCAGATAGTGTCATCCTCAATAACTTCACACGCTACCGTGCATTTCCAAGTTTAAATAATTCTGTCCATAAACGTATACCTGTCACCCAGCGCCGAAATAATAGGCCTAAAATTTATATTCAGCTCAACCTGTGTTTATTGCTGAGGCTGGTCAATTTATTTAGTGTCCGCCAAAGCACAGTTTTTGTTCTGAGTTGAATACAATTCCCAACTTAGCAATCCCCTAAATATTTTTTTTCTGCTGTATCAGGCCAAGTTTAAATTGATCCATAAAAGGGTATATTAGATTGAAGGTGCGGATAGTGTCATCCTCAATAACTTCACACGCTACCGTGCATCTCCAAGTCTAATTCTGTCCGTAAACGTATACCGGTCATCCAGCGCCTAAATACTAGGCCTACAATTTATATTCAGCTAAATCTGTTGATACTGCTGTGGCTGGTCAATCTATTTAGTGTCTGCCAAAGCACAGTTTTTGTTCTGGGTTGAAATACAATTCCAAACTTAGAGCAGAAACCACAAATTTAGGGAATTACTATCAGGCCAAGGTTAAATCTATCCATAAAAGGGTATTGTGCTGCCACGCAGCTTTTACTGTCTAGCAGTTGTTATTACATGTTATGTTACTATATTATTTGGTATGATCCTTACACCCCTGCTGTTTCTGGCTAGTTGGTTGTTCCCACCCTCCATTTCCTGCTGTAACTCCATTTTGTATAGTTGCTATGAAGAGACTGCAGAGTGTGGGAGCTGTGTAACTTCATTAGAAATTTACCTATGAAAAAGCCTCTATGTTTATACCCTTGCTACCTTGAAGCATAAAGAAGCATTGAAAATCACCTCTGGAGTATTTATTCATTGAGTAAGCTATCTGTTAAAGTGATCATTCAACCTGCCGCACACATCCTTACAGACTGGGTCTACAAGAAGCTTGTCGCAGGTACAACCGATGCTGAGACAGAACAGTAAATTTCTAGAAGAATCCATCACATGGCTATCTCTGCAGCTTCAGAAACGTGAGTAACCACGCGCCTGTGTGAAGAACACCCTAAGACAGGAAGCCATCTTCAGGCTGTGCACTGAAAGTTCAATGCCTGTGTGTCACTGCTGCAGTCACCAGAAGCATTACTCTGCATATGAAGCCAGCCACCTACTGAATGCTCCATAACTGTTACAGCCTTTACTGCCAGGGATTGCTGGTCTGTGCTGTGGACCAATTTCTCTAGTAATACCAGCTTATACAAGTTTTGCCTTTATTGGGGAGCCATAAGTACCTTTTGAACTGTGCACTGAGCTGAGCTATCCAGTCTGAACCAGTTGCAGCACTAGCTGGCTCATTGTCACAAATATCCAGCTCCTCAGCTCAGCCTGCTTACTAACAGAAGTCACTACCTACAGAGCTGAGCTCTGGCAGATTTCTAAGGCTACTTTCACACGAGCGTTCGGGTGTCCGCTCGTGCGCGCCGTTTGAAGGGGCTCACGAGCGGCCCCGAACGCATCCGTCTGGCCCTAATGCATTCTCAGTGGAGGCGGATCCACTGAGAATGCATCCGCCTGCCAGCGCTCAGCCTCCGCTCAGTGAGCGGACACCTGAACGCTGCTTGCAGCGTTCGGGTGTCCGCCTGGCCGTGCGGAGGCGAGCGGATCCGTCCAGACTTACAATGTAAGTCAATGGGGACGGATCCGCTTGAAGATGACACTATATGGCTCAATCTTCAAGCGGATCCGTTCCCCATTGACTTTCAATGTAAAGTCTGAACGGATCCGCTCAGGCTACTTTCAGACTTAGAAAATTTTCTAAGTAATAATGCAGACGGATCCGTTCTGAACGGATGCAAACGTCTGCATTATCGGAGCGGATCTGTCTGATGAAACATCAGACGGATCCGCTCCGAACGCTAGTGTGAAAATAGCCTAACAAGACACCAAAACTACAGCACTTGTCATTATGTCTGACAGAGATCCCACAGAGTTACCTGTATTTAATCAAGATAAAGCAGACTCCTTACTTCATTCTGCTCGTCCTGTTAGAGCCCCTCATCCATCCTTGAAGGCAAGGGAGGCTTATAAAGCAAGTAAGGAAGAAACATCTAGTAACCTGACTGCATTATGGGAGAAGACTTTAAGTTGTATAAAGACCACTAATGAAATTAGCAACAATTCTGAGCAATTGAACACTGCTCTCTCAAGGGTTAAGAAGGCATTTGAGAACTATAAAAGACTTTCTGAGAAGTACTATTCCCTATTGTCTCATTCCAACATAGAGGAAGCTGCATTGGAATTAAAGGACTTTACTTCTACTGACCAGCAGAGGCATAGCACATATCTTGAAGCAAAGGCACAGATAGAAGGTAGATTAGCACAGCTACATGAAACTACATCCTGTAAATCTGCTTCTTCCAGACACTCAGGAAAATCATCTAGATCTGCCCGCTCCTATCATAAATCCTCTTCTAAGTCACTGCGGTCCTGCTCTGTAAGGTCAACACTGAGCGACCAAATAGTCAAGGCTCGCCAGAAGGTTGCAGCAGCCCATGTTCAAGCCGCCTGTTCTGAAAGAGAAGCAGCCATAAAAGCAGAAGCTAAACGCATTCAAGCAGAAACAGAGGCTCAGCTAGAAATCCTTCAGAAGAATAAAGAAAAGGAAGTAGCCTTAGCTGAATTATCTGTCTTGGAACAAGCCCTATTGGAAGAAGAAGGAGCAGCTTGTCCCAGCTTGGCTGCTTGTCCGGACCCTGTTGAAAGGACCCTACAGTTTGTCTTAACCCAGAACCACGACAATACAGTCCCACCTACAGTTGGAGATTCTTCTCATAATCATCCAGCAAGTGGATCAGAAGGCAACGTGTTGCCAAATCAAGCTCGTCAACTACACACACCTACTAACAGAGACACTCCACAACTACCGCATGTCACAAAATCAAGTGAATCAACCTACGCAGCTCATGTGCCACCACAACCCTATGTGAATAGAGATTACAAAGGCACAGCAGAAAACTACAGAATGAACTCTATACCCCCTGTGATACAGCTCTCTTCAGCTTCAAATGCTCAGAGACCTTCAGACGACAGACCCTTACCTAGTTTGAACCCATCTGCAACACCTTTCTCTCCACCTACCAGCCAACATCTGATACCAACCATGGTCCAAGTCAGTGCACCATCAGTATCCCCTGTGGCTATAAAAACCGAAAGCACCGATGCTGCAGAGTTCAGCAAGTATATGATTCGACGAGAGTTGATTACTATTGGACTGTCTAGATTTGATGACCGCCCAGAGAACTACAGAAGTTGGAGATCTACATTTAAGGCGGTAACCAAGAACCTGGACATTGAACCTCAAGCAGAACTCGACTTACTAATAAAGTGATTGGGGCGTCAATCTTCAGAACAAGTAAAGAGACTTAAATCTGTTTACATTTATAACTTTAAAGCAGGCCTTGATGCTGCCTGGGAACGTCTAGAACAAGACTATGGGAGCCCCGAAGTCATTGAATCTGCCTTATTCCAGAGATTAAACGACTTTCCTAAGATCTCTGTTAAGGACAATCATAAGCTTAGAGAGTTAGGTGACCTCCTTCATGAACTTGAAATTGCCAAGTTAGATCCTAGTTTACCAGGTCTTAGCTATTTAGACACTGCTCAGGGCGTAAATCCTATTGTAGCAAAGTTGCCTAGTTATCTTCAGAGAAAGTGGACTAGTGTAGGATCAAAGTATAAGTATGAACATCATGTTTCCTTCCCTCCTTTTTTTTATTTTGCAGAGTTCGTGCAGAAGGTTGCATGATCCAAGAATGACCCAAGCTTCTTCTATCCAGATACAACCACCATTCCTTTAACTACTTCAAGGGATATTGCCACCAACAGTAAATTTAAGAATTTAAGGCATCCTATTGCCGTGAGGAAGACCGCGATAGCATCCAACGTCTTGGCTACAGACATTAAGGCAAGCAATCTTAATCAACAGTGTCCTATTCATAATGCGCCACATTCTCTCTCCAAATGTCGTGCATTCAAAGACAAGCCTATTGAAGAACGCAAGTCATTTCTCAAAGAGCATAATATCTGTTTCAAGTGTTGTGCATCCTCCGATCATTTAGCTAGAGACTGTAAGATCGCCACCAGATGTTCCCTGTGTAACAGTGCCAAACATGTGGACGCTCTTCATTCAGACCTGTTCAAAAGGAAACCTTCACCCGGCAGCAACCCCAAGACTACATCAAAAGATGGCGGGGAGAGAACTGAGCAACGTGCCAACCCTGTAACCACAAGGTGTACAGAGGTATGTGGAGAAGGGCTTCATAGCAAATCTTGTAGCAAGATATGTCTTGTAAGGGTTTTTCCTGAAGGATGTCCACAAAATTCCATAAAAATGTATGCCATACTCGATGATCAGAGCAATCGCTCATTGGCAAACTTGAAGTAAAAGAAAATCCAGCACCTAGTATCTTTGCTTGACGGTGTTTATTCCACAATCCAAAATGTAAGCGGTAACGGAACCTTCAAAGTACAAGCCCCAATGCGGTCTTCATGTTTCGAACCAGATGGTTCTTAATCATGACCTCCACAACAAATTTCCAACACAGTATATATATAGACGTGAACTTAACAAATCCCTCCCCTATTAGACTAGCAGGGCGGTGCTGGTCATCCCAGGTGTTCTAATTAGAAGTGTTCACAGAAATTTAAGTGCACAAAAACACATTTAAAGTTAAAATCCGGAATAAGCCGTTATTGTGTGCCATGATAAAGTGCTTTGCCGCACTTGAGATGTTGACATATGCAGAATTTAATATATAGTTGATATGTTCAAGCAACCTTACTTTAAATTTTCTGGTTGAACAACCAACATATATTAACCGGCATTCCTCACATTCGATAATATATATAATTCCTGATGTGTTGCAATTAATGTAGGTTTTAATATGATATTTATTAGTTCCATCTGAATCTTGGAATTGTTTTTTTGGAGTGACATAATTGCAAGCTCTGCATGGTGAGCTACCACATCGTGTGAAGCCTGTATACCGCAACCAGCATGTCCGTGATTTTCTCACTGGGTTTGAACTAAAAAATGACGGAGACAAAACAGTAGCCAAAGACGCAGGTCTCTTGGATACCACCCTGTGTCCTCCTCCTAATATTTTATATAATTGTGGGTCTTCATACAGGATTGGAATACATTTACAGTCATGTGAAAAAATTAGGACACCCTTTGAAAGCATGTGGTTTTTTGTAACATTTTTAATAAATGGTTATTTCATCTCCGTTTCAACAATACAGAGAGATTAAAGTAATCCGACTAAACAAAGAAAACTGCAGAAAAGTCTTTTCAAGATCTTCTGTAAATGTCATTCTACAAAAATGCCTATTCTAACTGAGGAAAAAGATAGGACACCCTTGCCCCTAATAGCGAGTGTTACCTCCTTTGGCTGAAATAACTGCAGTGAGACGGTTCTTGTAGCCATCTACCAGTCTTCGACATCGGTCTGAGGAAATTTTACCCCACTCCTCAATGCAGAACTTTTTCAGCTGTGAGATGTTTGAGGGGTTTCTTGCACGTACAGCCCTTTTCAAGTCACCCCACAGCATCTCAATGGGATTCAAATCTGGACTTTGACTTGGCCATTCCAGGACTCTCCATTTCTTCTTTTTCAGCCAATCTTTGGTTGATTTACTAGTATGTTTTGGGTCATTGTCATGTTGCATGGTCCAGTTCCGCTTCAGCTTTAATTTTCTAACTGATGGTCTCACATGTTCTTCAAGCACCTTCTGATACACAGTAGAATTCATTGTGGATTCTATGATGGTGAGCTGACCAGGTCCTGCTGCAGCAAAGCAGCCCCAAACCATGACACTTCCACCTCCATGCTTCACAGTTGGTATGAGGTTCTTTTCTTGGAATGCTGTGTTTGGTTTACGCCAAACATGTCCTCTGCTGTTGTGTCCAAATAATTCAATTTTGGACTCATCTGTCCAAAGAACATTATTCCAGAAGTCCTGGTCTTTGTCAACTTTATCGCTGGCAAATGTCAGTCTGGCCTCGATGTTTCTCTTGGAAAGCAAAGGTTTCCTCCTTGCACACCTCCCATGCAAGTTAAACTTGTACAGTCTCTTTCTGATTGTAGAGGCATGTACTTCTACATCAACAGTAGCCAGAGCCTGCTGTAGTTCTCGAGATGACACTTTAGGGTTTTTGGATACCTCTTTTAGCATCTTGCGGTCTGCTCTTGGGGTGAACTTGCTGGGGCGACCAGTCCTGGGCATGTTGGCAGTTGTTTTAAAAGCCCTCCACTTGTAGACTATCTTCCGGACAGTGGAATGGCTGATTTCAAAATCTTTTGAGATCTTTTTAAATCCCTTCCCAGACTCATAGGCTGCTACAATCTTTTTTCTGAAGTCCTCTGACAGCTCTTTTGCTCTCACCATGGTGCTCACTCTCACTTCAACAGTCAGGAGCACACCAAACTAAATGTCTGAGGTTTAAATAGGGCAAGCCTCATTCAACATGCAGAGTAACGATCTACTAATTATGTGCACCTGGTGTGATATACCTGTGTGAGATCTTAGCCAATTTAAGAGGGAATACATGTGAGGGTGTCCTATCTTTTTCCTCAGTTAGAATAGGCATTTTTGTAGAATGACATTTACAGAAGATCTTGAAAAGACTTTTCTTCAGTTTTCTTTGTTTAGTCGGATTACTTTAATCTCTCTGTATTGTTGAAACGGAGATGAAATAACCATTTATTAAAAATGTTACAAAAAACCACATGCTTTCAAAGGGTGTCCTAATTTTTTCACATGACTGTAGATACCACTTTTTCTATTGTGGAAAATTGATTACTGTAAGTTAATACAAGTGTTGGGATATTAGTGGGTTTATCCTCGTGGTCTGATTTAATTTTATTTCCCCTCACCTGTCTATTTACAGCATTTATTGGCTCATTGGCCAGTACAGAATTCTTTGACCTATTCAACATTCATGGAGAGACCTGGTCCTATACCTTGCAGACATGTGCAGGAAAGATCAATACTTCTGGAAGAAGAGCCCATGGCTTCATAGTGGCATCAGAATATGAGGACATAGAGTTTCCTCTTCCAACTCTAATCGAATGTGATCAGCTACCAAACAATAGAGAAGAAATCCCCACACCAGAGGTTGCACGTCATCACCCTCATTTGAGCCACATTGCTGACTACATTCCACCTCTTTACAAGGATGTTAAGATTTTGATTCTACTAGGGAGAGACATTCCTAGAGTTCATAAAATAAGAGAGTTATGTAACGGTCCAGATGATGCTCCTCAGGCCCAGAAACTTGATCTTGGATGGGTGATAATAGGAGAAGTCTGTTTAGATCAATCTCACAAGCTCTTGGACGTAGCTTCCTACAAAACTAATGTTGCTGTTGAAGGAAGTGTTATATTTAAATATATATGTATATATGCCTTGACATGTATACATGTATATTGGCCCTTGACTGTGGGCCCGTCCAGGTGGGACCAGGGGATATACATGGAGATGTATGTAGGCCTCCTTGACAGGCATACTTCTCTATGTATATATATATATATATATATGTATGGATGGGCTTATTGTCCCGTGTGGGTGTATGCATATTTGTGGATGTGCCCCAAACATCCATGAATGTGCATATACTTATAATATAACTATGTATATATATATATATGTATACATATGTGTATGGATGTGCCCCAAGCATCCATACACATATAGTATAGGAACCAGACGTGGGTGGGTTGCTGGTAAAGTGTATGTATGTGTATTAGTGCAATTGTAGTTAGATATTGGGGAGGACTTGGGGCTGCGTTAGTGTAGTCAGAACCGTATTAGTGTGTCGTAATAGTGTGTGTATTCATATTGCTGTGGGCCGCTGTAACTATATAAGTCTATACCCTTGATATAGAAATATATAGTTACAAATCTTTATATTCCTTATATATATGTAAGTTGCCTCAACAATAGTTGTAGTGTATTGTTGTACTGTATTATCTGTGTATTACATGTGTTATATTCTGTAAGAATTAATAAATACGGTGTTATTTATACCCTTTGTGTAGCGTGTACTTGTTAGCGGTAGCAAGCTAGTAAGGCGCATGCAGCTAGTTTAGTGAGTAGCGTAGGGCAATCAGTAGCGATTTGTTGTTAAGTAAGGCATAAATATGCGGAGCTATCATAAGACGACTCACGCCTATTTATGAATATTAGCTATTGAAATCTACATAAATAGCAATAGCTAATAGCCCCTTAACATTGGCGAGCCAGGCCCACTGCTAAGAATTTGTTTTCTGTGTTTGGTTTTGGCGAAAAGAATCGCTTACGCTGTGAACTAGTCAGGCGGGAGGGACGCGGTCAGTGGATTCTGAGCGTCCATTGCCTGATAGTTCGTATAGGTAAAGCGGTTTGTTCAATCAGAACCAGACACAGAGCAATCTCTACAGCAGAAAATCTAAAATCTTTTCTGATTTTTCTGTATTAATATTTTCTGATTCCCTTACACGCCCACTGGAGAGAAGTCATCACCTACACCACTGAAGAGAGAACCGTCGTCATTGAAGTCGAACATAAGTCGTCTGGCTGGTCGGGAGAAGGCGTTCCGAATATTGAAGGACCTCCTCCACGCAGCAACACAGCACAACAAACGACACCAATGAAGATGGCCTCTCGTCAAAAAGTAAGTATGAACTTCGCCACACTGCAACACCTCAGCAAACATAGCACATACAACCCCATCATTCCCACCACCTACAAATCCACTGAGCTGCTATGGTCCACTTTATTGGACCAGGCATACGCTCATGACAAACTCTGCATTAATCGCAGCATGTTTAAAAAAACCAAAAAACGGCTCCAAATGTTAGCCAAATTGGTTCACACCTTTGAGGATATCATTTGGAAGCCGGAACATCTGGAAACACTTAACAGCACGGCAAAGGCAGAGGAAGTTTCCAACACTGCAAACTTCCACTGCAATTGTTGTGTTGAGAACATTAAACAGTTACACACATTACAAACACAACTACAAGAGAAATCCCAGTGTACGGTCGAGAGGGGCAGGGAAATTTGCGTGTTAGAGTCTAGACTCTCGGACAAGGAGAGTTTCTACTCTGACATGGATAAGGAACTGCTCAGACTGTACACTGAGATAAACCAGTTCAGGAACAATACGGTATCTATGGATAACATGATTGTTCAACTTCGAGAGGACCTGGCTGCAAAAACACAAACCATTGCGGATTTGCAGCAGGTCATCTCGAATCTGTCACGGCCTGGTGCTAACAGTATGGTGCCCACGAAACAGGTTTGTGTTTCGGAAACGGCACCGGGGGAGATAGCGGCGACAGCGCCAAGATCTTCCACGGATCAAACATCCGATACAGTAGACACTAGGGGACAGGTGGAACGGACGCTACAATTCACCCACACACCCAGGGAGAATAGTAGCAACCGATCCCAGGAACAGGGCAACGATTGGAGAGAGGAAAGTGGTTGGCCATTTACCACTTCCAATCCGCCAACGCGTCCGGAAAGACAGGAAGATTTTTATCCTAACCATTCCAGTATGGAAAGGATAAACTTCCTGTTACGGATCTGCAAGGAGATCCCAAAATACGATCCCAGTGTAGATCCGTTTACTTCATGTGATATCTTCGAGGGTCACTGTAACAAGTATTCAGTGGCTCACGAATATCGCATGGAGTTATTCAAGTTATGGTTACCTACACACCTAAACCAAAGGTATGAGGTAACGGGGAGGACGCAACCCATGAATGGACAGTTTTATGACAAGGAGGAACGTCTCTCCATACTCATGAGACTGGCAACGGGCCATTGGGACGTCACTCCGGATATCCTGTCCAAGTTCAAACCCACTATACATGACGAACCTCTGTCTATGTGTAGTCGGTTTGAAGCAATGTACAGAAGGGTTACGAAAGATCACGGTATTGGAATTCCACAGGGTATGATACGTATGTTTGTGGAAAAATTCCCATACCTTGACACTGCAATCCGGTTGAGTGCAGCTAGGGAGCCATCCCTCACGGATGCTGCTATGATTATTGAGCAGTGCAGACAGGATACACTGCTCAATAAGAAATCCGTCAAAGTGACGGAGCGTGCGCCTGTACACGATACATCTCAAGATGAACGGGTACAGCACACAAAAGGTAACTCGGCTATTCGCCCCACAGCCCCACCATTGGAAAGGATGGGAGGCATTCGATGCTTCCTATGTTTACAATACGGGCACATAAAGAGGAATTGTCCACAATGGTCACGTAACAACCGGACAAATCCTGAGAGAACAGGCAATAATAACGGTTTCAAGATGAAACCTAATTATGCCAAACCAGTGGGGGAATATCTGGGACATTCACAGGTCCAGACACCAAAACGTGTGGCTGTTGTGAATGACCCAGCGCGTTCGGTAATGAGTGTGGAATCCCTGGAATCCACACGAAGGGTTCATAGCAAGAACCCACAAGTGGCAGTATGTACCTCACAGGTACCTACTGGGAGTCTGGTAGAAATTGATTGAAGATCAGGGATCCCTAAAGATCTGGCGCCAGTATGTCCCATCATACTGGATTCTTCAGGGAGACCCCACATAAAGGCCAAAATCAAAAATCAGGACGCCGAAATCATGCTTGACACTGGTGCGGAAATTTCCATTACCAATGTCAAACATGATTTACATCCCAACAGCCCTCAGTGTGTGGTGATCGGATTTGATCACCAACAAGGGGGGGTGAGGGCCCACAGAATAGAAGAAGTAATTGTCCAGATTACCAGTCACACGACCCTTAGGATCCCCATGTGGTATTACCCCGGTTCTGACAACATTATTGGAACCGACGTAATGACACAAAATGGGTGGATCTTAGATCTGGCAAATAGTATTGTATGGACGGGTCCCAGACAATCCAAGGTGTTTGTCATCCAACGCCAGTTTCTGGGACCACCATTGCCAACAATAGATGACTCTACTGAAGTACTTGAACACAAATGGCCTGAGATCTCGCATAATCCAGACCTTGAGGCTATTGTGTATGAGTACCCCGATCTGTGGGCCCAGGGAAAAAACGATTGTGGCAGACTGATTGGTGTTCAGGTGGACATACAGGGTCCCGACCCTCCACCTCAACGCCAATACCGCTTTCCGCCAGAAGCCACCCATTCAATTTTGGACACCGTCCAAGAATTAAAAACTACGGGGGTGGTCATAGAGGGCAATTCTAAATGCAACAATGCCCTCTGGCCAGTAAAGAAAAAGGACACCAATGCATGGAGGCTCACCATAGACCTCCGGGTCCTCAACAAATACACCCCAATGTCCGCTCCAGTGGTGGCACAGACTCCTGACATCATGGCCAGAATAAGCGGCAAAAGTCGCATATTCTCAACCATAGATGTTGCCAATGGGTTCTTCTCAATTGAACTCACTGAAAACTGTAGGTACAAATTTGCCTTTACAGTAGGGGACAAACAGTACATGTTCGGTGTACTCCCCCAGGGGTTCCACAGTAGTCCCACGTATTTTCACCAGGCATTGGCAGCCGTTCTGAGTGTATTCTCACGGCCGGAATGCCTTCTGCAATATGTGGATGACCTGCTCTTACACACAGAAACCATAGAAGAACACTTGGTTCTGTTAAAAGAGCTATTGGGACTCCTGGCCAAGTCAGGACTCAAGCTGAGTCCCCACAAGGCAAATTTGGCCAGAACAGAGGTGACTTTCCTTGGAGTCCAAATTTCTTTTGGAGCCAAAGGAATCGTGGCAGCCAGAGTGGAAGCCATGGTAAAGTTACCTAGACCGGGCACTCTACAGGATTTGAGAAAATTCCTGGGAGTTGCTAATTTTATGAGGGAGTTCATAGAGGATTTTGCTGCCAAAGCAAAACCCCTCTATGAACTCCTCAGAGGAGAAGACCCCTCAATCAAAGGTTGGTCTGATGCACAGGAAGAGGCCTTTTCTACTTTGAAAAGGGACCTCTCCTCTGCCCCTGTATTGGCCACTCCCCATCCTGAAGGGGAAATAGCCATACAGGCGCATGCAGGGACGGAGTCTATCTCAGCGGTCCTCCTACAGCAGATAGGGTATGACACTAGACCGCTGGGATACTTCTCCAGGTTACTTTCGCCTGTTGAACGAGGGTTCGATGAGTGTGCCAAACAACTGGCAGCCATACACTATGCCGTCAAAACCACTGAGCATATTGTAGGTTTCAGGCCCCTCACTTTACATACTCCACACTCTCCATTGGCCCTCTTGCTCCGTGATACACTCCCTGGAGTCTCCCAACAGAGATTCGGGAGGTGGATTATGGATCTCAGTGGCCGGAGTCTGCAGGTGAACCACAAAGCCAAGTATGTTCTGTCCCTGTTATTGAACCTAACTGGCACCGAACATGACTGTGGCCAACCAGCGCATATCAACGCGCCACAAATTTTCAGGACCGATAAACATCCAGAAGACAGAGTCATCTTTGTGGATGGCTCTCGATTTTTCATGGATGGGACCTATGTCACAGGTTTTGCTGTGCTGGATGAGACCACAGGTACCCAGAATCTTGTCAAGTTACCAGGTCACATGTCGGCACAGCGGGCAGAACTGGAGGCGGTCAAGGAAGCCTTGCTTCTTCAACCCCCAGGGAAACGAACTATATATAGCGACAGTTCATATGTAGTTCGTTCTCTCACCCTACACTTGGACACATGGAAAAGACGAGGATTTGTGGATAGCCAAAACAAACCTCTGGCTCATTTGTCGGTTCTGAAAGAACTTTGGGAATGGGGCATGGCACACACGGCGGAAGCAGCCATCATAAAAATCCCTTCGCATCAGAAAGGAGTTGAGCCTTTGACGTTAGGTAACAACAAGGCGGATGAATTGGCCAAACTAGCGGCAGTGTCTGGGATCCTTCAGGAAACAGACACTGAGCCGTTACCGGCTTACCAGATTGCAGTTCGTACCAACCTGAGTAAAGGCCCGGTGTCATTTGAGGAGGAACAAGCAAAAGATCCTCTTCTAATGACACACCTCACATCTCCACAGCATCCCTGGTCAATACAGCAGGGGATCCTGTGTTACGATACCGGTACACAGCAACTTCCTCTTCCCGTGGTTCCACAGCATCTGCAAGCAGAGCTAACCAGATTGAACCACCAACTGTTTGGACACCTGGGCCGGGATAAACTCTTGTCTCTCCTGAGAGACAAATTATACTGGCAGGGAATGTCCAACACAGTAGAGGAAGTAACACAACAGTGCCTGGTTTGTGCTCAGGTTAACCCAAGGGCGTCAGCCCTGAAGCCGGTGTTGCAGCGAGTCCCTCCTGCAGATGGTCCATGGTCCGCACTACAAATAGATTTTATAGGACCTTTACCAACAGGAAGTCGTAACTATCGTTACGCACTGGTGGTAGTGGATGTCTTCTCTAAGTGGGTAGAAGCCATCCCCACGGTTAATGATTCGGCTACAACCACTGCCCGTGTTCTCTGGGAACAGGTTCTGTCACGATGGGGTATCCCCAGATTGATAGAGTCGGACAGAGGGACCCATTTCACGGGTAAGGTAATGAAAGCACTTTGTGGTCTTTTAGATATAAAGCAAAGGTTTCATGTGCCTTACCACCCTCAGTCTGCGGGCATCGTGGAGCGGATGAACCGGACCATAAAAACACGACTTTCTAAAGCACTACTGGAGAAAGGTTCCTCATGGGTAACCTCTCTGCCAGCCGTGCTAATGGGAATCCGAGCTTCCGAGGCTACTAGTACCGGTATCACCCCATTTGAACTAATGACCGGACGCAAAATGCCCCTATGCCTACCCAATGAACCCCTAGTGTCAGGACCAGTGAAGAACGCCATCGCCAGAGACCTGTTTCTCCAACAGGTACAACTAAACCTGAAGGAGTTATTGCCTCATGCAGCGATACGGCTACACAGACCGTATCTACAGGGGGAAACGCCAATGCCCTCTGTAGGAGAGCTAGTGATGGTGAAAATCTTCCGTCGGGCCGGCCCCTGGGATGCAAACTGGGAAGGACCTTATCAGGTCCTTGAAGTAATGGGTGACACCATGCTAAAGGTGCAAAGGCCGATGACGACCAAGAAAAAGTCACGTAGGCGACAAGGAGTTTTATGGATCCATATCGACCAGGCCAAGGCCACCCGAGCCTCCCCAACTCAATAACATGAACCCTCACAGAGTTGGGTGACCGGGGGGAGGGGGGGGTGTTTTGGTGGGGTCGAAGGTGGATCCATGAGGCTAATTACATTCACATTGAATTAACAGATCACGGGAGGGAGACTCACCAAGGTTACGACTAGCCTGAAAAGATATAGAAATCCTCTGAACATGGCATATCCCGAACTTGTGGTACTGGTGGTAAGCATGATGATGGCAGGTTCAACCTCTTTGGGGGAGGGCCTGGGAGTTAATATAGATATGGCTGACATATCTATGAATAAACCCGGCCTTTTAATGGTGGAATGTTTGGAGGGCAAAATCCTGACACCATACGAGAACTTTTCATTTACACCAGGACAGTGGTATCTGTATGGTTTCCAGAGGGAGAGTTTTGCCCAAGGTGTAATTCAACATTATACCCCTGTGGAGAATGTGTCTGCCATACAACATGATTTACATGCACTCTGCCTCAAAGAATTCAGACATTTTCGGGACTCTGACCCTACTCCTATGAGATCCTTAAGATGGGTGTCTAAGGACCCTCACTTACATCCTTACAAACAAGTGGAAGCCAACACTACCACAGTGTTGTGTACCAAGGAGGGGGTTCTGAGTCGCAGGATGTCACGGGTGCAGAGTATAGTGGCTGGTATATCCTTAAAGCTACCTTCATAAGGAGGGATAGCCAAGATGGGCTGAGGGTAAGGACATATTTTGACAGACCCATTCCGGTAAAGGGCACCCTAAAAGCTTATTGTATGTTAAGAGATTCCCAGATGATTATCACTAGGGAATCCAGTTATGTTCAAGGACATGTGTCCACAGATTACATACGAACCAGTATAGTGATGCTAAAGTTAAACTGCAGTAACTCTGGCCAGGCCCTATGGAATGACCAGAGTGGTCCGGTAAAACTGGAAGGCTTTTACCGAGCCACCGTTTTAAAAGTACGGACAGATGCCAAGGATCCCAGGTATGCTCAGTTAAAGGGATCTCCATCCATACGGTCCTTTATGATCACCATCATGAGAGACAATTGTGTTCAGGAGGTGACTGGATATTATTTCGTCACCTATGCCCACTGGGAACAAGATACCCAGATGGTAACCTTGGACACTAATCCCTGGAGTTGGGATTTAGTGTGCAATGGGGTGGATACCCCTACAGTGGATGTATGGATGGACGGTACCCCTATGAATGAGGAATACCGGGGTAGGTATGTGTCTTCCGATTGGAAAGACCCCAGTGGCAGGGATATTAACTTTGACATCAATATAGATGGTTCGTTTAGATGGCCTTTTTGCGAGGCAGTAGATGAAGGGTGCTGGACATTTACACGATGGGCCTATCTGTCTAAATCCAAACCCGTAGGAAAACTAGTGCTACAGGTTGGAGAAAATGACCAATGGTATCCGTTCAGAGGTAGAGGGCAAGTTTGTGTAACGGTGGTAAGGATCCCCTATGAAGCGACAGGTCTACAACCTGTAAAAATGCATTTAGACTCTTGCAACGCCCCTATCCATCAATTGGCAGATCCTATAGCTCCTCAACTGTCCTCCCCATGGAAGATCATCACGGGGACAAAATTCGTCCTATTTACTTGGAGAATTTCTGTAGATGACTTCCGAGTCGACCAGTGGGATCACAGATGTGGGGAGTTTGTGAGGAACCAAATTGACATGATAAGAGGTTGGATAGAGGCGGGGCAAGAGGTAAGAAAGGACGATCTCATACACAGAAATCACAGGGGAAGAAGAGACCTGATAGCCATGGGACTAGGCGGAGGTGCATTGGGAGTGGGCGCCCTGAACACTATGGATATGGAAGTCCTGAGAGGTAAACTTGGGGATGTTGCGCGACACGCCGGAGAAGGATTCGAGACCCAGCTTGATGTAAACCACGTCTTAGAGGGTTTGCAACATTCGCACATAGATGCCACTACCTCTCTATCTTCTGCTTTACGAGAGAAGTTTAGAAGGTTAGTTGTGGGTCTCTTGGAAGAACAGGATAGAGCTCAGCTCGCTCTGGCGTGTACGCAGGTCCAGAGTGAACTCTCAGGCAACCTTAAACATATTGTATCATCATTGTACGGCGGCCACTTCCCATTTAACCTCCGCCAACGGGTAAGTCCTCTTATATCTTCTTTTGCAGCCAATCACACCAACTGGTGGGTAGTCCAGTGGCACGGCTGTAGGAATCTCACTTGCACTGCTTCATCATTGGCTCCTGTATCTGGCCATCTTAGACAGGGTTACAGTGCAATTAACTTAGGGATTGTCATAAATAACCAGACGGTGCTTCATCCACAGCTCCCCCCGGGCGTTCTAACCTATGAGAGAGGCCATCCTTATCTGTTAGACACAGAGGGATGTTGGAAGAAAGAGGATGCTATCCTCTGTCAAGGTAGTCAGGATCGGGTGTTAAGACACCAATGTTGGAGCACCGAGGGGTCCTGCGAGATGAAGGCCAGCCCAATACCCTCCTCCCTTAAATACTTGGGACAGGGGTATTGGTGCTAGTACCAAAGGCAAAACATGTCTTATACAATCTATGGAACTAACTGCACTGAGAGAGGAGAGCTCCTCCCTGGAGCGTATTGCACCCTTAGTCCCGTCCTAGGTTTAGATGTCGCAGAGTTACAAGGAAGGACACCAATCACCCCGGAGAAGAGACTCGACATCCGCCCTGACGTACCCGTGAGACTCCAGAAGATCCCTCTTGGCTTTGGGATAGAACTCAAACATCTCCTGCTAGACTTCAGCCAAGAAGACGAAATAATTAAGAATCTTCGAGAAACAGAGAAACAGGCCACCATCCAACTGATGCACGACAAGAATAAAATAACGGCAATCACAACTGCGTTGGACAAAGACTCCAAGATCTCCTGGTGGGAAAGTCTGTTCGGCTACAGTCCAAAGGCAACATCCTTCTTCAACCTATTGATTCATCCGGTGATAGTTCTTCTGGTTCTGGTAATCATCATGTACACGGGACTGTGTCTAATCTACAGGAGGGTCAAGAGACTTGCGGACCAACTAAACCAGAACCAGACAGAACTTCACGAAGTTAATCGTAGGAGGCTCAGGACTTAGCTCCAACAAAGTCCTGGAGCCAGATATCGCATGGACATACTGTTTCCTATGAGGGTCGGGATGAAAATCCAAAAGCCATCCTGTGACCTCATAGTATTGTGTGTGGGGGTGGGTGTATATAAATATTGTGTTGTAGTAGGTTTTTCCTATGAGGGTTCAGGGTGAACATCCAAAGCCATCCTGTGACCTCATAGCATTATGTACATGTATATCACGTATTGTAGTAGATTTTCGTAAGAAGGATAGGGGTATAATCATAGGCCACCCTGTGTCCTCATCATATTGTGTATAGATTTACATTGATTATTTGTATATATGTGTCCTCATGTACCCATGGACACTCTAGGTGTAGATGTGCGACAGCCATACTACAATATGGCTGGACGCACACTTGCATCCTATAGTCGTTTCCCCAAGGACACAAAGGTCTGTTATCTACCAGTGTCTTGGGAGGTATAGAGAGTAGGCCAGGTGGCATGAGTCTCCATGGGTACACACTGAATTGAATTGGGCTGTATTGGGAGGGATATGACATGTTCGTGTGAGTGGGGTAGAGTAGATTCCCTAGGGTCAGGCCCCTCATCTACTAAAGTATTTGCAGCTTCAATATCGACAATGGTGACTTTTTGTAAGGGTTGGATTGAATGATGGTAGTGCGGGGTTCTTTCCCGCAGGTAGAATTTAGGTACTATGACATCACCTCCCCCCCCCAGAAAATCTGACCTGCCTTGTAAAAACCTATGTATCTGTCCATGGGAGAACCTCTCTAACAACTGAGTCTTCAATTAAGATGAAAATCATACTGGTGTTAAAAGGTACGGCCGTCCATACCCCATAAGGAGGTGCTACATGAATTACCGGCACTAACATTGGGGGTAACGGACGCCAGAAGAACAACACTGGCCAAGAGAGAGAACACGGTCACCGAGTGGAGTGACCTAAATACGGCAAGGGTGAAGCCATTCCGGAGTCAGAAATAGACTACATAGGGAGTGGCTGACACCTGAGGAACATAATGTAAGATGCCGAGGAAGTTATCCAAAGAAAAGACGGTGTATTCGGTGGACGGAGGCGTTGGTGAAGGGCAGGTCGGAGATGTTGGTCATGATAGGTGATGTCTAGGTACCTAAGGGTCATACTACTTCAGTCCTTCCTGAATTATCACCTAGAGTGCGATTGAGAGGGGGTAAATACCTCCCAACCCTTCCCCCAAAATGTTTATTGTCGTATTCCCGACAACAGGGGGATTGTTGAAGGAAGTGTTATATTTAAATATATATGTATATATGCCTTGACATGTATACATGTATATTGGCCCTTGACTGTGGGCCAGTCCAGGTGGGACCAGGGGATATACATGGAGATGTATGTAGGCCTCCTTGACAGGCATACATCTCTATGTATATATATATATATATGTATGGATGGGCTTATTGTCCCGTGTGGGTGTATGCATATTTGTGGATGTGCCCCAAACATCCATGAATGTGCATATACTTATAATATAACTATGTATATATATATATGTATATATATGTGTATGGATGTGCCCCAAGCATCCATACACATATAGTATAGGAACCAGATGTGCCGCCCCCCCCCCCCCCCCCCCCTCATGCATCCCTGCAGGGGATGAGAAGGTCTCCAGATGGCTGGACAATTATGTCCAGCCTCTGGTGACCTCAAAAGGCATGGGATCAATAGAGATCCGATGCCTTTTGGTATTTAACTATCCCCAACCGTTGGGGATAGTTGACATAACAGAGAGAGGAACAAACGTCCCTCCCTCTGTTATCTGCACACCTCCGGCGCGATAATTATCGCACCGCATGGTATGCAGATGCGCTACAGGCGGAGGATCAAAGGAACCCTCCGCCTGGAAGCGCGCTCCGGGATGCGCGGGCCGGCGTGGTGACGTCATATCACCGCGCCGGCCCACGTGTTCTTAAATAGTCAGGCGGCGCTACGCTGAGGCACTTCTTAACGGAGCCCCAGCCAGAGAGGATCATCCCTAGACGAACGAGCAACCCCTGGACAACGCGCATTTAACCATAAGTATCACTATACCCCCCTGCACCATCTCTAAATACCCCCCTACTATATACCCCACTGATCCCCCTACTATATATATATATATATATATATATATATATACCCCAACTACTCTCACCAACTACTCTCACCTACTATATACCCCACTACTCTATATACCCCACTACTATATATATATATACCCCACTACTCTCACCAACTACTATATACCCCACTACTCTCACCTACTATATACCCCACTACTCTATATACCCCACTACTATATATATATATATACCCCACTACTCTCACCAACTACTATATATCCCACTACTCCTACTATATACTCCTGGTTACCCTACCCTATATACTCCTGGTAACCCTACCCCTTATTACCCCTGGTAACCCTACCCCTGATCCCTGATTTAACCTAATCACCTCCTGTGATATATATATATGCTCTGTGGTTGGCTTACGCCCTTGTAAGACCACCGTCGACCCCATAGGGATAGTTAATAGTACTAGGTGGGTGGGTTGCTGGTAAAGTGTATGTATGTGTATTAGTGCAATTGTAGTTAGATATTGGGGAGGACTTGGGGCTGCGTTAGTGTAGTCAGAACCGTATTAGTGTGTCGTAATAGTGTGTGTATTCATATTGCTGTGGGCCGCTGTAACTATATAAGTCTATACCCTTGATATAGAAATATATAGTTACAAATCTTTATATTCCTTATATATATGTAAGTTGCCTCAACAATAGTTGTAGTGTATTGTTGTACTGTATTATCTGTGTATTACATGTGTTATATTCTGTAAGAATTAATAAATACGGTGTTATTTATACCCTTTGTGTAGCGTGTACTTGTTAGCGGTAGCAAGCTAGTAAGGCGCATGCAGCTAGTTTAGTGAGTAGCGTAGGGCAATCAGTAGTGATTTGTTGTTAAGTAAGGCATAAATAGGCGGAGCTATCATAAGACGACTCACGCCTATTTATGAATATTAGCTATTGAAATCTACATAAATAGCAATAGCTAATAGCCCCTTAACAGTTGCCTATCAGTCGATGAAATGTCCATTGCACTATTATGTGAAGGAAAGACTTGATTTTAAAAACGAAGTTCCATATCAAGCACTCCAAGGTATAAACTGCAAGCTCACTTCTCAGAAGGACCTTGGTGATTCAGTGTACCAGACTACTTGTGATGACATCAAGATTGCCCCTTCAGTCGAAGACAAGGAGTTCATCAAGATTATGGATGAAGAGTTCTTCAAGGACAATTCCAACAGTTGGGTAGCTCCATTACCCTTCCGAGTACCAAGGCTTACTCTCCCTAACAATCGACAACAAGCTTTAACCAGATTTGCTTCACTTAAGAAATCTCTCTGTAACAAACCTGAGATGCAAGAACACTTTATAGCATTTATGCAGAAGATTTTAGATAACCTTCACGCTGAGCCAGCACCAGACCTTATGGAAGGTGAAGAATGCTGGTACCTTCCATACTTTGGAGTCTACCATCCTCGTAAACCGGGGCAAATCAGAATAGTCTTTGACTCAAGCGCTCAGTTCCAGGGAACCTCTTTAAATAACGTTCTTCTAACTGGTCCAAATCTAACAAACAACCTTGTAGGAGTGTTGATGCGGTTCAGGAAGGAACCAATTGCCGTGACAGCTGACGTCCAACAAATGTTCCACTGTTTCATAGTCAAAGAGGACCACAGAAATTATCTCCGGTTCTTGTGGCACCGCAACAATGACGTTAATGATCAGGTGATAGATTATCGCATGAGAGTCCATGTCTTTGGAAATAGTCCATCTCCTGCTGTGGCAACTTATGGACTGAGAAGAACAGCGCAGGAAGGTGAAAAGGAATTCGGATCTGACACCAGGCAATTTATTGAGAGAGATTTTTATGTAGACGATGGCCTGAAATCCTTTTCAACACCTGAAGAAGCCGTCAATCTGATAAAAGGAACTCAACAGCTTCTGTTGACTGCTAACTTAAGGCTTCATAAGATTGCATCTAATAGCAGTGAAGTAATGAGGTCTTTCAATCCAGAAGATCATGCTAAGGATTTGAAGGATTTGGACTTGGGAGTAGATGCCCTACCCACTCAAAGGAGTCTCGGTCTTCTCTGGAATATAACTTCAGATACATTCACCTTTCAGGTCTCTGACGCCAAGAAGCCATTTACCAGACGAGGAGTCCTGTCAACTGTTAATAGCCTTTACGATCCCCTAGGCTTTGTGACTCCAGTTACCGTCCAAGGGAGATCCATACTTCGCCAGCTTACTGAGAGAGTAACAGATTGGGATGCCCCTCTGCCAGTAGACCTACTGCCTAAATGGGAGAAATGGAGAAACTCCATGAAAGTACTGGAAGAACTTAATATCCCGCGCTGCTATTCACCCACTTCAATTTCAAGAAGTCTGAGGAAAGAGATTCATATCTTTTGTGATGCATCTACCGAGGCTATAGCGGCTGTGGTTTATCTCAAGATCATAGATCCCTCCGGGAGATCCTATGTCGGTTTTCTACTAGGAAGAGTCCGAAGTGTGGAAGTCAGGATCGTTAAGGATGGGGCATCAAAATCCTTCCTGAGACCAGTCACCGAGACAGTCCTAATTATGCCTGCATCCAAAAATTCAGATTCAACGTTATGTGAAGGAGTCACTTAAGACCTTTACTATAGCTAGCTTATAGACTTGAGAAGGTTAAATAGCATGTTACTGTATGCAATGTTAATAGTATGTTAAAAGAAAATAATGTAGTGTATAGTGGTATCTCACGATACCAGGCGGGGAGTGTGCAGCCACGCAGCTTTTACTGTCTAGCAGTTGTTATTACATGTTATGTTACTATATTATTTGGTATGATCCTTACACCCCTGCTGTTTCTGGCTAGTTGGTTGTTCCCACCCTCCATTTCCTGCTGTAACTCCATTTTGTATAGTTGTTATGAAGAGACTGCAGAGTGTGGGAGCTGTGTAATTTCATTAGAAATTTACCTATGAAAAAGCCTCTATGTTTATACCCTTGCTACCTTGAAGCATAAAGAAGCATTGAAAATCACCTCTGGAGTCTTTATTCATTGAGTAAGCTATCTGTTAAAATGATCATTCAACCTGCCGCACACATCCTTACAGACTGGGTCTACAAGAAGCTTGTCGCAGGTACAACCGATGCTAAAACAGAACAGGTATATTAGATTGAAGGTGCGGATAGTGTCATCCTCAATAACTTCACACGCTACCGTGCATTTCCAAGTTTAAATAATTCTGTTCATAAACGTATACCTGTCACCCAGCGCCTAAATAATAGGCCTAAAATTTATATTCAGCTCAATCTGTGTTTATTGCTGAGGCTGGTCAATTTATTTAGTGTCCGCCAAAGCACAGTTTTTGTTCTGGGTTGAATACAATTCCCAACTTAGAGCAGAAACCACAAATTTAGGGAATTACTATCAGGCCAAGGTTAAATCTATCCATAAAAGGGTATATTAGATTGAAGGTGCGGATAGTGTCATCATCAATAACTTCACACGCTACCGTGCATTTCCAAGTTTAATTCTGTCCGTAAACGTATACCTGTCACCCAGCGCCTAAATACTAGGCCTACAATTTATATTCAGCTCAATCTGTCGTTACTGTTGTGCCTGTATTACTGTAATACGGTACCTAAATAGATAGCCAGATAGTGTTAGGTGCCTGTAAAAAAAAGGCCTGAATTTGAATTCAATACATTGGGCCAAATAATTTTTTTATTATTGTGGTGAACGGTAACAATGAGGAAAACATCTAGTAAGGGACGCGGACGCAGACATGGTTGTGGTGGTGTTAGTGGACCCTCTGGTGTTGGGAGAGGACGTGGCCGTTCTGCCACAGCCACACGTCCTAGTGAACCAACTACCTCAGGTCCCAGTAGCCAGCAGAATTTACAGCGATATTTGGTGGGGCCCAATGCCGTTCTAAGGATGGTAAGGCCTGAGCAGGTACAGGCATTAGTCAATTGGGTGGCAGACAGTGGATCCAGCACGTTCACATTCAGTCTTCTGCAGAAAGCGCACAGATGGCGCATGAAAACCAAGCCCATCAGTCTGTCACATCACCCCCATGCATATCAGGGAAACTGTCTGAGCCTCAAGTTATGCAGCAGTCTCTTATTCTGTTTGAAGACTCTGCTGGCAGGGTTTCCCGAGGGCATCCACCTAGCCCTTCCCCAGGGGGGGAAGAGATAGAATGCACTAACGCACAACCACTTATGTTTCCTAATGATGAGGAAATGGGAATACCACCTCAGCACGTCTCTGATGATGACGAAACACAGGTGCCAACTGCTGCGTCTTTCTGCAGTGTGCAGACTGAACAGACGATGCAGGGGACGATGAGGTCCTAGACCCCACATGGAATGAAGGTCGTGCCACTGACTTTCAGAATTCGGAGGAAGAGGCAGTGGTGAGACCGAGCCAACAGCGTAGCAAAAGAGGGAGCAGTGGGCAAAAGCAGAACACCCGCCGCCAAGAGAGTCCGTCTGCTACTGGCCACCGCCATCTGGGACCCAGCACCCCAAAGGCAGCTTCAAGGAGTTCCCTGGCGTGGCAGTTCTTCAAACAATGTGCTGACGACAAGACCCGAGTAGTTTGCACGCTGTGCCATCAGAGCCTGAAGCGAGGCATTAACGTTCTGAACCATAGCACAACCTGCATGACCAGGCACCTGCATGCAAAGCATGAACTGCAGTGGAGTAAACACCTTAAAAACAAGGAACTCACTCAGGCTCCCCCTGCTACCTCTTCTGCTGCTGCCGCCTCGGCCTCTTCCTCCGCCTTTGGAGGAACATTGGCACCTGCCGCCCAGCAAACAGAGGATGTACCACCAACACCACCACCACCTCCGTCACCAAGCATCTCAACCATGTCACACGGCAGCGTTCAGCTCTCCATCTCACAAACATTTGAGAGAAAGCGTAAATTCCCACCTAGCCACCCTCGATCCCTGGCCCTGAATGCCAGCATTTCTAAACTACTGGCCTATGAAATGCTGTCATTCAGGCTGGTGGACACAGACAGCTTCAAACAGCTCATGTCGCTTGCTGTCCCACAGTATGTTGTTCCCAGCCACCACTACTTCTCCAAGAGAGCCGTGCCTTCCCTGCACAACCAAGTATCCGATAAAATCAAGTGTGCACTGCGCAACGCCATCTGTGGCAAGGTCCACCTAACCACAGATACGTGGACCAGTAAGCACGGCCAGGGACGCTATATCTCCCTAACTGCACACTGGGTAAATGTAGTGGCGGCTGGGCCCCAGGCGAAGAGCTGTTTGGCGCACGTCCTTCCGCCGCCAAGGATCGCAGGGCAACATTCTTTGCCTCCTGTTGCCTCCTCCTCCTACTCGGCTTCCTCCTCCTCTTCTCCCACCTGCGCATGTGCTGAATTTGGTGGTGCAGAAGTTCATTCACAACTACCCCGACATGTCAGAGCTGCTGCATAAAGTGCGGGTCGTCTGTGCGCGCTTCCGGCGTTCTCATCCTGCCGCTGCTCGCCTGTCTGCGCTACAGCGTAACTTCGGCCTTCCCGCTCACCGCCTCATATGCGACGTGCCCACCAGGTGGAACTCCACCTTGCACATGCTGGACAGACTGTGCGAGCAGCAGCAGGCCATAGTGGAGTTTAAGCTGCAGCACGCACGGGTCAGTCGCACTGCAGAACAGCACCACTTCACCACCAATGACTGGGCCTCCATGCGAGACCTGTGTGCCCTGTTGCGCTGTTTCGAGTACTCCACCAACATGGCCAGTGGCGATGACGCCGTTATCAGCGTTACAATACCACTTCTATGTCTCCTTGAGAAAACACTTAGGGCGATGATGGAAGAGGAGGTGGCATAGGAGGAGGAGGAGGAGGAAGAGGGGTCATTTTTAGCATTTTCAGGCCAGTCTCTTAGAAGTGACTCAGAGGGAGGTTTTTTGCAACAGCAGAGGCCAAGGTACAAATGTGGCCAGCCAGGGCCCACTAGAGGAGGAGGAGGAGGTGGAGGAGTATGAGGATGAAGCATGTTCACAGCGGGGTGGCACCCAACGCAGCTCGGGCCCATCACTGGTGCGTGGCTGGGGGGAAACGCAGGACGATGACGATACGCCTCCCACAGAGGACAGCTTGTCCTTACCTCTGGGCAGCCTGGCACACATGAGCGACTACATGCTGCAGTGCCTGCGCAACGACAGCAGAGTTGCCCACATTTTAACGTGTGCAGACTACTGGGTTGCCACCCTGCTGGATCCACGGTACAAAGACAATGTGCCCACCTTACTTCCTGCACTGGAGCGTGATAGGAAGATGCGCGAGTACAAGTGCACATTGGTAGACGCGCTACTGAGAGCATTCCCAAATGTCACAGGGGAACAAGTGGAAGCCCAAGGCGAAGGCAGAGGAGGAGCAAGAGGTCGCCAACGCAGCTATGTCACGGCCAGCTCCTCTGAGGGCAGGGTTAGCATGGCAGAGATGTGGAAAAGTTTTGTCAACACGCCACAGCTAACTGCACGACCACCTGATACGGAACGTGTTAGCAGGAGGTAACATTTCACTAACATGGTGGAACAGTACGTGTGCACACCCCTCCACGTACTGACTGATGGTTCGGCCCCATTCAACTTCTGGGTCTCCAAATTGTCCACGTGGCCAGAGCTAGCCTTTTATGCCTTGGAGGTGCTGGCCTGCCCGGCAGCCAGCGTTTTGTCTGAACGTGTATTCAGCACGGCAGGGGGCGTCATTACAGACAAACGCAGCCGCCTGTCTACAGCCAATGTGGACAAGCTGACGTTCATAAAAATGAACCAGGCATGGATCCCACAGGACCTGTCCATCCCTTGTGCAGATTAGACATTAACTACCTCCCCTTAACCATATATTATTGTACTCGAGGGCACTTCCTCATTCAATCCTATTTTTATTTTCATTTTACCATTATATTGCGGGGCAACCCAAAGTTGAATGAACCTCTCCTCTGTCTGGGTGCCGAGGCCTAAAAATATCTGACAGTGGCCTGTTCCAGTGTTGGGTGACGTGAAACATGATTCTCTGCTATGACATGAAGACTGATTCTCTGCTGACATGAAGCCTGAATCTCTGTTATGGGACCTCTCTCCTCTGCCTGGGTGCCGGGGCCTAAATATCTGACAATGGACTGTTCCAGTGTTGGGTGACGTGAAGCCTGATTCTCTGCTATGACATGAAGACTGATTCTCTGCTGACATGAAGCCAGATTCTCTGTTATGGGACCTCTCTCCTCTGCCTGGGTGACGGGGCCTAAATATATGACAATGGACTGTTTCAATGTTGGGTGACGTGAAGCATGATTCTCTGCTATGACATGAAAACTGATTCTCTGCTGACATGAAGCCTGAATCTCTGTTATGGGACCTCTTTCCTCTGTCTGGGTGTCGGGGCCTTAATATCTGACAATGCACTGTTCCAGTGTTGGGTGACGTGAAGCCTGATTCTCTGCTATGACATGAAGACTGATTCTCTGCTGACATGAAGCCAGATTCTCTGTTATGGGACCTCTCTCCTCTGCCTGGGTGCCGGGGCCTAAATATCTGACAATGGACTGTTCCAGTGTTGGGTGACGTGAAGCCTGATTCTCTGCTATGACATGAAGACTGATTCTCTGCTGACATAAAGCCTGAATCTCTGTTATGGGACCTCTCTCCTCTGCCTGGGTGCCGGGGCCTAAATATCTGACAATGGACTGTTCCAGTGTTGGGTGACGTGAAGCCTGATTCTCTGCTATGACATGAAGACTGATTCTCTGCTGACATGAAGCCTGAATCTCTGTTATGGGACCTCTCTCCTCTGCCTGGGTGCCGGGGCCTAAATATATGACAATGGACTGTTCCAGTGTTGGGTGACGTGAAGCATGATTCTCTGCTATGACATGAAGACTGATTCTCTGCTGACATGAAGCCTGAATCTCTGTTATGGGACCTCTCTCCTCTGTCTGGGTGTCGGGGCCTAAATATCTGACAATGGACTGTTCCAGTGTTGGGTGACGTGAAGCCTGATTCTCTGCTATGACATGAAGACTGATTCTCTGCTGACATGAAGCCAGATTCTCTGTTATGGGACCTCTCTCCTCTGCCTGGGTGCCGGGGCCTAAATATATGACAATGGACTGTTCTAGTGTTGGGTGACATGAAGCATGATTCTCTGCTATGACATGAAGACTGATTCTCTTCTGACATCAAGCCTGAATCTCTGTTATGGGACCTCTCTCCTCTGCCTGTGTGCCGGGGCCTAAATATCTGACAATGGACTGTTCCAGTGTTGGGTGACGTGAAGCATGATTCTCTGCTATGACATGAAGACTGATTCTCTGCTGACATGAAGCCTGAATCTCTGTTATGGGACCTCTCTCCTCTGCCTGGGTGACGGGGCCTAAATATCTGACAATGGACTGTTCCAGTTTTGTGTGACGTGAAGCCTGATTCTCTGCTATGACATGAAGACTGATTCTCTGCTGACATGAAGCCTGAATCTCTGTTATGGGACCTCTCTCCTCTGCCTGGGTGCCGGGGCCTAAATATCTGACAATGGACTGTTCCAGTGTTGGGTGACGTGAAGCCTGATTCTCTGCTATGACATGAAGACTGATTCTCTGCTGACATAAAGCCTGAATCTCTGTTATGGGACCTCTCTCCTCTGCCTGGGTGTCGGGGCCTAAATATCTGACAATGGACTGTTCCAGTGTTGGGTGACGTGAAGCCTGATTCTCTGCTATGACATGAAGACTGATTCTCTGCTGACATGAAGCCTGAATCTCTGTTATGGGACCTCTCTCCTCTGCCTGGGTGCCGGGGCCTAAATATATGACAATGGACTGTTCCAGTGTTGGGTGACGTGAAGCATGATTCTCTGCTATGACATGAAGACTGATTCTCTGCTGACATGAAGCCTGAATCTCTGTTGTGGGACCTTTCTCCTCTGTCTGGGTGTCGGGGTCTAAATATCTGACAATGGACTGTTCCAGTGTTGGGTGACGTGAAGCCTGATTCTCTGCTATGACATGAAGACTGATTCTCTGCTGACATGAAGCCAGATTCTCTGCTATGAGACCTCTCTCCAATTGATATTGGTTAATTTTTATTTATTTTATTTTTATTTTTATTCATTTCCCTATCCACATTTGTTTGCAGGGGATTTAACTACGTTTTGCTGCCTTTTGCAGCCCTCTAGCCCTTTCCTGGGCTGTTTTACAGCCTTTTTAGTGCCGAAAAGTTCGGATCCCCATTGACTTTAATGGGGCTCGCGTTCGGGACGAAGTTCGGGTCGGGTTCGGATCCCGAACCCGAACATTTCCGGGAAGTTCGGCCGAACTTCTCGAACCCGAACATCCAGGTGTTCGCTCAACTCTATTCATAAGGTCTGCTCACCTGTAGGCCCTCACTACAATGTTTTATGGGGTTCGCCTACCTTCAGGCCCTCACCTCCAAAGTTTCATATGGTCTGCTCACCTGTAGGACCTCACTACAATGTTTTATGGGGTTCGCTCCCCTTTAGGCCCTCATCTCCAATGTTTTATATGGTCTTCTCACCTGTAGGCCCTCACTACAATGTTTTATGGGGTTCGCTCACCTTCAGGTCCTCACCTCCAATGTTTCATACGGTCTGCTTAGCTGTTGGCCCTCACTACACTGTTTTACGGGGTTTACTTACCTTCATGCCCACACCTCCAATGTTTTATACGATCTGCTCACCTGTATGCCCTCATTTCAATGTTTTATGGGGTTCGCTCACCTTCAGGCCCTCACCTTCAATGTTTTCTAGTTTTCCAGGGTCAGCTCACCAGCAGGCCCTCAACCATAATGTTTTAGAGGTTAACCAGCAAGCCCTTGCTCCTAATGTTTTTTGAGGGTCACCAGCAGGCCATTAATTATAATTTTTAAAGGGTGTGTATGATGCCCTCCTTTATGTGTAATAAAAGGTGCATTGGAGTGCCGGTTCCTTGTAATCTTTGGCAGCCCTTTCACTTAGTGCATAGGCTGTATGAGTGTAGGAGTCCCACTACCTGAACAATTGTACCACCATGTGAATGAGGCCCTCCTTTAGGTGAAATACAGGCTGTATCGGAGTGCTTCTTCGACAGGAAAGAAAGTTCCCTAACAATTTTTCCTCTAAAAAGAATTTTTTTTTTGGGGGGGGGCAGGGTTTTGGGCGTTTTTTTGTCAGTCTGAAAAAGTGGCTTACAACTTGGATAACATTGTTCCCAGCAGCGACATTGGTGTCCAAGATACATCCAGACATGGTCCCCCTGCTGTTTCTGATCGATTTCAGAGGTGTTTCCATCACTTTCAGACCTTTTCCTATGGTCCAGGCACCCTCCCCTCATCCGAGCAGGGAGTGCCTGGTTGTCTCCTATTGACTTACATTATACTCGGGTGCTCGGCCGAGCGCACGAATATCACGATGTGTTCGGACCGAACACCCGAACACTTTGGTGCTCGCTCATCACTATTGGACACTTGTCATCTTCTTTAGTTTATGGCAAACAAACACTTTTAAGGATAATAGGGTCAGAGGACGATGGATAAAAGGCTACAAATGCATTAGATATTGATTCTCATATGTGTTAAAAAATGTTTAGCCAATTGACTATCATGAAGTATAAAGAGGCGTAAGTCTTCCTCATGCCTATTTATGTTGGAGGTTCAACTTATGTACATCAGTGTTTATGAATAGTACAGGATATGTGACATCACTTGTTATCCATTCATAATAATAAAAGCCCTGTGTGCATGCCCAGGGCTGCGTGTCCCTGCGTGTGTGGCGATAATTATACTGGACATGTGTGGAGCGCCAACCAATCAACACGCGGCGCTCTATACACCGTCCACACCTGCACGCTGGCCAATCGCCGGCCGCTCGCATGTTATGGTGTGCTCTCCACATCGAACCGCCGCCATTACTGTCCCTGCATCACACAGCCACATAGTCCCATCACTCTTATCCACAGATAGCAAGAACTGTGACTGGTGGCACTGACTGCTGGCTAAGACTGCTGGCACTGTGCCAGCCGTCTCAGCCATCAGTAAGTGCCACCAGTCACAGTGCCAGCAATCTCAGCCACCAGCCGCAGTCAGCAGTCTCAGCCAGAGCCAGCACTCAGTGCCAGCAGTCTCGGCCACCAGCCACAATCACCAGTCTCAGCCAACAGTCAGTGCCATCAGCCACAGCCTCCAGTCACAGTGCCAGCAGTCTCAGCCACTAGTCAGGGCCACCAGTCACAGTGCCAGCAGTCTCAGCCAGTGTTCCCTCTAAGCTTTGGCAGCTGCTGAGCGGGGTCGGCTCAGAGCTGGGCACAGTGCCATTAAAGGTGGTCGATAGTTAAACCTAAGATAATTGTCACATTAAAGAGCATACAGCGTAACCCCTGCACCGTCCCGTACAATACAATATAATCCCTGCACCATGCTGTGTAATATACAGTATAATCCCTGCACCATGCTGTGTAATATACAGTATAATCCCTGCACCATGCCGTATAATATACATTATAATCCCTGCACTACTGTACAGTATACATTATAATCCCTGCACCATGCTGTACAGTATACATTTTAACCCCTCCACCATGCTGTACAATATACATTATAATCCATACACCATACAGTAAAATATACAGTATAATCCATACACCATGCTGTACAATATACATTATAATTCCTGCACCATGCCGTACAATATATAACATAACCCCACAGTGTAGGTGTTATACTGTATATTGAACGGCATGGTGTATGGATTATAATGTATATTGTATAGCATGGTGCAGGGATTATAATGTATATTGTATAGCATGGTGCAGGGATTATAATGTATACTGTACAGTAGGCCTGCACAATATATCGCCAAAGCAATCGTATTGCGATAATCGCCGATTGCGATATGGCGATTTGGCCGACCCAAAAATGCTGCGATTATTTTTCGCTTTATAAGACACACTGTGCGTCTCATAAAGCGATGGTTGACTTTTTATGTAGCTGACACTGATGTATCGCTGGCCGCTATGCTGCACAGCGCGGCCGGCGATACATCAGTTACAGTGCGGGGAGGGGCTCGAGGCAAGTCGCGGCGGGCCACACGCACATAACTGTCTTTGTATGCAAAATCTTTCCTTACTGCTGAAACAATCGCTCTCCTATTGATAAATTCCTATTGATAAAATCACCAGCCTCCGTACTCACTATGAATGCACGGGCCGGCGCATGACTTCAGTCAGTCGCGCTCCTGCTTCATTAAGGAAGTGGGAGGAGTGAGACTAATTAAAGTCATGCGCCGGCCGGCCCGCTCGCTGCAGTGCATTCATAGTGAGCACGGAGGCTGGTGATTTTATCAATAGAAGTTTATCAATAGGACAGCGATTGTTTCAGCAGCAAAGAAAGACTTTACATACAAAGAAAGTTAAGACAGTTATGTGCGCGGTTTAGGACACATGAGGAGACATTAATAAAGTAATGCTGTGACACATAGGGCCATGAGGGGGACCAGCATAATATGCTATATGTGTGTCATTCACACATATAGCATCTTATGCTGGCCCCCTCATGGCACTATGTGTCATACCACACATCCCCCATAACAGTGCATCATACACAGATCCACCCATAACAGTGCCATCCAAACAATCCCCCATAACAGTGCCAACCACAGATCCCCATAACAGTGCCATTCACATATCCCCATAACAGCGTCATCCACAGATCCCCCATAAAGGCGTCATCCACAGATCCCCCATAACAGCGCCATCCACAGATCCCCATAACCGCGCCATCCACAGATCTCCATAACGGTGACAACCACAGATCCCCATAACAGTGTCAACCACAAATCCCCATAACAGTGCCAACTACAGATCCCCATAACAGTGTTATCCACAGATCCCTCATAACAGTGTCATCCATAGGTCCCCCATAACAGTGTCATCCAAAGAATCCCTCATAATAGTGCCATCCACAGATCCCCATAACAGTGCCATCCACAGATCCCCATAACAGTGCCAACCACAGATCCCCATAACAGTGTCATCCACAGATCCCCATAACAGTGCCATCCACAGATCCCCATAACAGTGCCAACCACAGATCCCCCTAACAGTGCGAACCACAGATCCCCATAACAGTGTCACCCACAGATCCCCCATAACAGTGTCATCCACAGATCCCCCATAACAGTACATCATTCATAGGTCCCCATAACAGTGCCATCCACAGATCCCCCATAACAGTGTCATCCACAGATCCCCCATAACAGTGCATCATCCATAGGTCCCCCATAACAGTGCCATCCAAAGAATCCCTCATAACAGTGCCATCCACAGATCCCCATAACAGTGCCATCCACAGATCCCCATGACAGTGACAACCACAATTTCCTATAATAATGACAGCCACAGATCCCCATAATAGTGTCATCCACAGATCCCCCATAACAGTGTCATCCACAGATCCCAATAACAGTACATCATCCATAGGTCCCCCATAACAGTGCCATCCAAAGAATCCCTCATAACAGTGCCATCCACAGATCCCCCATAACAATGTCATAGACAGACCACCATTAGTTCAAAATTCACCAAAAGCACACCTACTGGTTCAAAATCTGTGTGCATCTTATAATCAGGTGCGTCTTATAAAGGAAAACAATACGGTACCTGGGTGACGAGTCACGGCAGGGGCTCCTGTGGCGGCGTCAGCAGATAGCAAATAGACCTCTAACATAAATGAATAAATAGATAAGATGTCGCACTAAAGGCACCAAACACCACCAGGTGCTCCTGTAAATTGAGACCACTCACTCAATACAAGAAAGCATAAAATATGGATAAACAGGGCACTCAAGGAAACCGTGACCATGTGTTTGAAGCAATAATGAGCTTTATTACTAAAACAAATCAATAAAACTGATGAATAAAACAGTGAATAACAAATAGAAATGCAATATACAATTGACTATCAATATTAGAATAATCGGTTGACCAAACTAGCAAATAATCGATATTCCGATCTAACACCATATATTCGGTCCAATGGTTATGAACATCCAAAAAAGTCACTGATTGTCGATAAATCTGGCCGCTATTTATCGAGACCAAAGTCAAATATCCTACAATTCGTCACGGCGGCGTCCCGCCGAAGCAACGTAGGTAGCGGCGTCCCGCTACTAAATAACTTGCAAGTTAGAATATTCCTTTACCTTTTAATCGACCAAATTTTCATCCGAAATTTTCATAAGAACCTTCAGATATACTCACTCCCAGGATATGCCTTTGATGTTTGTAGCACTATTCAATCGGGAGATTAAAGTAGGTCTTTCGGTACAAAGATGGGGTGTAGCAGCAGACGCATTTCGGGGTCCAACCCCTTCCTCAGTGGTATGCTTCACCCCTTTCAAAACCCCCTCTTTTATACTGAATATTCCATGATTTCATTGGTCCCAATTCGATCGTCATATCCTGTTTGTCACGGGACCATGAACCAGACGTACAACAAGAGATAAGTGAAAATAAGAAGGCTTTATTGAAAATAAAGCTGTAAAGCAAAAGTCCAAACGGAGGGCGAAACCGAAGCAGAGTCTTTGCGAAGCCAGAGGTCAGGAACCAGAAGGGTAGTCAGACGAAACCAGGATCAGGAACCAGCAGGGTAGTCAGACGAAGCCAGGATCAGGAACCAGCAGGGTAGTCGGACGAAACCAGGATCAGGAACCAGCAGGGTAGTCGGACGAAACCAGGATCAGGAACCAGAAGCAGCAGCAGTCTAGAAGCATGTGAACACAGGAGGACCAAGCAAGGAACTGAAGCCACAGACCTCCTATATATATGAGCTAGGCATCCAGCTCCTCCCAGTGGGAAGGAGGAGCCGCAGGGTGGGAGGCTACAAGAAACCCAGAAACCAAGATGGCCGCCAGCACATGTCAAACGAAGGAGAACAGCAAGAAGGTAAGACCATGACAGTACCTCCCCCTCAAGGGCCCCTCCTCCGCGGAGTAAAGAACGGTTTCTGAGGGAAGCGTGCATGGAAGGCTCGGAGCAAGGCAGGAGCATGGACATCTGCGGAGGGAACCCAGGAACGCTCCTCTGGACCATAACCACGCCAATGGACCAAAAACTGCACCCGACCGCGGACCAGGCGTGAGTCCAGGATATTGCTCACCTCATACTCCTCACGATTGCCCACTTGGACCGGACGAGGCCGAGGAACCGAGGAAGTGAAACGATTACACACCAGTGGCTTCAACAGGGAGACATGAAACACGTTGGAGATCCGCATGCCAGGAGGAAGCGCAAGGGCATAGGCTACCGGGTTTACCCTGCGAAGCACTCGGAAGGGACCAACAAAGCGAGGCGCCAGCTTGGGAGTGGGCACTCGAAGGTTGAGGTTGCGGGTGGACAACCATACACGGTCTCCGACCTGGTAGGAAGGAGCAGGCGCTCGTCTGCGATCAGCCTGGAGTCTCTGGCGCTGCGCAGAGACCTCAAGGGACTTCTGGATAAGTACCCAAGAAGCACGTAGGACGGAAAGGTGATCCTCCACAGCCGGAATATCCTGGGGAGAGAATACCTCCGGTAACACGGCAGGTTGGAACCCATAATTGGCCATGAAGGGAGACGTCCCAGAGGAAGAGTTCACCGCCGTGTTCCTGGCAAACTCAGCCCAAGGCAGGAGGTCAACCCAATTGTCTTGGTGATCGGAGACATAGCAACGAAGGAATTGCTCCAAGGCCTGATTGGATCGTTCTGCGGCCCCATTGGACTGAGGGTGGTAGGCCGAGGAGAAGGAGAGATGAATCCCCAACTGGGAGCAAAAGGCGCGCCAGAACCTGGACACAAACTGACTCCCCCGATCCGACACAATCTCCTTGGGCAAACCGTGCAACCGGAAGACCTCCCTGGCAAAAATCGTGGCCAACTCTTGTGCAGAGGGTAACTTCTTGAGAGGAACACAGTGGCACATTTTGGAAAACCGATCCACAATCATGAGAATGACCGTATGGCCTCGGGATGCAGGGAGGTCCACAATGAAATCCATCCCCAGGTGTGACCATGGGCGCTCCCCGGTGGCTATGGGTTGCAGAAGGCCCAACGGAAGGTGCCGAGGGGACTTACTCTGGGCACAAACGGAGCATGCCGCTACATATGCGGCGATGTCGGAACGTAGGGAAGGCCACCAGAACAGACGTGAAACAGCCCAGGACAGCTGATTCTTTCCAGGATGCCCCGCGGTCTTGGAGTTATGGTAGGTTCGCAACAACCAAGTGCGCAACTCCTCAGGCACAAAACATCTGCCGTTGGGTCTCCCAGAGGGGCCACCAGATTGAGCCGCCAAAATCTGCTCACCCAGGGGAGAGGTCAAGCTGGTGCGAATGGCGGCCAAGATCTGATTCGGAGGTATGACCGAAGTCGGAATCGACTCCTCCCTGGACAGCTCGGAGTACTGCCGTGATAAGGCATCCGCCCTGATGTTCTTGGAACCGGGTAGGTAGGAGACCACGTAATTAAAACGTGACAAGAACAGAGCCCATCTGGCCTGACGTGGTGTCAATCTCTTGGCCTCAGAAAGGTAGGTCAGATTCTTGTGGTCCGTCAGGATGAGGACCGGAACCACCGAACCCTCGAGCAAGTGCCTCCATTCTTTAAGGGCCTGCACGATGGCCAATAACTCCCTGTCACCAATCTGATAGTTGCACTCCGCGGAAGACAGTTTCCGGGAGTAAAACCCACAAGGAAGCAGAGGACCCTCTGGTGTTCTACGCTGAGACAGAAGGGCGCCTACTCCCGTCTCAGACGCGTCCACCTCGAGGACAAAGGGCAACCCAGGGTTGGGATGCGACAGAATCGGAGCCGACACAAAGGCGGACTTTAGAGCCTCAAAAGCTCGGATGGCCTCGAGCGGCCAGACCTGGGAATTACTGCCCTTCCTGGTCAGATCCGTGAGAGGCTTGGCTAGCATGGAAAAGTCCCTGATGAACTTCCGATAATAATTGGCGAAGCCCAAAAAGCGCTGCAGGGAACGAAGACCACTGCGCTGGGGCCACTGTAAGACAGCCGAAACCTTCTCAGGATCCATGGAGAACCCCTCAGCGGAAATGATGTAACCTAAGAAGGTTACCTGGGATCGGTGAAATTCGCATTTCTCAAGCTTACCGAACAGCTTGTTCTCTCGTAACCGTTGCAACACTCGTCTGACATCCAGAATGTGGGCCTCCATGGATTCAGAATATACCAAGATGTCATCCAAATAGACCACCACACACTGCTGCAACAGGTCACGGAAAACATCGTTGATGAATTCCTGAAAGACTGCGGGCGCATTGCACAACCCAAAGGGCATAACCAAGGATTCATAATGACCGGTCCTGGTGTTAAACGCGGTCTTCCACTCATCGCCCGCCTTGATCCTTACCAGGTTATATGCCGCCCTCAGGTCGAGTTTGGTAAAGACCGTGGCCCCTTTAAGGCGATCGAACAGCTCGGAAATCAAGGGTATCGGGTAAGCGTTCTTGATCGTGATGCGATTGAGACCCCTGTAATCGATGCAAGGCCTCAACTCACCGCCCTTCTTTTTCACAAAGAAAAATCCAGCCCCTGCCGGGGACGAGGATTTGCGAATGTGTCCGCGTGAAAGCGCCTCCCTCACGTACTCCTCCATGGCCTCATTCTCCGCTACCGACAGTGGATAGACTTTGCCACGAGGAGGAACGGCACCAGATTGTAACTCTATGGCACAATCGTATGGGCGGTGCGGAGGTAGGGCAACTGCGCGCACCTTATCGAATACATCCCGGTACTCCTCGTATTCAGGAGGCAACAGAGAGTCCGAGGAAGTACACAGCAACTTGACAGACCCATGGATGCAACTAGCCCCACACTGCGGTGACCACGAGAGGATCTCGGCCGATCTCCAATCGAAAGTCGGATTATGCTTCCGGAGCCAGGGGTACCCCAAGACCACCGAGTAGTGTGGAGACGAAATAACCTGGAGGCAGACCGACTCTCTGTGAACGGCACCAATGGCTATCCCCACTGGAAGGGTCTCATGAGTCACGTGTGGCGGCAGAAGGGGTCTGCCGTCTATCGCCTCAAGAGCCAGTGGGGAACCTCGAGCCTGCAGAGGAATGGAATTGGCGGCAGCGAACACATTATCAATGAACAAACCACCAGCACCAGAGTCCACCAACGCCTGGGTCGTCACCGAGCCCCCGACCCAGGAGAGGACAACAGTGATCAGTGGTTTGTCAACACGGGAAACCGGGGACGAGGAGACTCCACCCAAGATCTGCCCCCGACAGGATCTCAGGTGCGAGCGTTTCCCGGACGGTTCGGACATGCCAACCGAAAATGCCCACCGAGACCACAGTACATGCATCGGCCCTCGCGTCTCCGGAGTACCCTCTCCCCCTCAGACAGGCGAGCAAACCCCAGCTGCATGGGTTCACCCCCAGACAAGTCATCCCCAGGAGGCGTGGGAGGAGAGGGAGGCACGGGTGGGACAGCAAACGTAGGCGCCAATCTGTTAGAAAACCTCCGCAGGCTCTCCTTAAAGGAAGGTCTCTCCCTGAGTCTGGTGTCAATCAAAATCAGGAAAGAAATAAGAGACTCGAGCTCCACTGGTAGGTCCTTAGCTGCAACCTCATCCTTCAAGGCATCCGAGAGACCATGAGAGAAAGCAGCAACCAGAGCCTCATTATTCCAGCCCACCTCTGCTGCCAGGGTACGAAACTCAATGGCGTATTCAGCTACGGATCGTGAACCCTGTCTGATGGACATAAGGAGCTTCGCAGCAGAGGCAGCACGAGCCGGCACATCGAATACCTTCCGAAGAGAAGCAACAAAACCGGAAAACTCGGCAACCACCGGATTGTTGTTCTCCCATAAAGGGCTGGCCCAGGCCAAGGCCTTGTCCGAGAGCAGCGAGATCAAGAAGCCCACCTTTGATCTCTCAGTAGGAAAGGCATGTGGCAGCAACTCGAAATAAATGCCCACCTGGTTAAGGAAACCTCAGCACTGAGTTGGCTTTCCCCCAAAGCGCTGTGGAAGAGGGGCAGAACCGGTCATACCCCGAAACACCGCAGGTGCAACAACAGGTGTCGGGGTAGACTCTGGCGCAACAACCGGAGCGGCAGTAGGAGCGGGCCCAGGAGCGACAACCGACCCATCGGCAACGGGAGCGAAATGAGCCGTGCGTTCAAGCAGGGTTTGCAACGCCACAGCGAACCGACCCAACAGGTGATCCTGCTGATCAAGTCTGGCAACCAGCGTGGGTAGCGAGGATGGCCCTGTACCGTCAGAATTCATGGCTTGGTCCTAATGTCACGGGACCATGAACCAGACGTACAACAAGAGATAAGTGAAAATAAGAAGGCTTTATTGAAAATAAAGCTGTAAAGCAAAAGTCCAAACGGAGGGCGAAACCGAAGCAGAGTCTTTGCGAAGCCAGAGGTTAGGAACCAGAAGGGTAGTCAGACGAAACCAGGATCAGGAACCAGCAGGGTAGTCAGACGAAGCCAGGATCAGGAACCAGCAGGGTAGTCGGACGAAACCAGGATCAGGAACCAGCAGGGTAGTCGGACGAAACCAGGATCAGGAACCAGAAGCAGCAGCAGTCTAGAAGCATGTGAACACAGGAGGACCAAGCAAGGAACTGAAGCCACAGACCTCCTATATATATGAGCTAGGCATCCAGCTCCTCCCAGTGGGAAGGAGGAGCCGCAGGGTGGGAGGCTACAAGAAACCCAGAAACCAAGATGGCCGCCAGCACATGTCAAATGAAGGAGAACAGCAAGAAGGTAAGACCATGACACTGTTTGTCGATTTACTCAGGTGTTCTCCATTGTAACTCAATCACAGACATAGTGTCATAGTAAAGAAACTAAAAAGTGCTTTTGACACCCTTAGCAATTCATCATATTTCTATAATTTCATCAAGTTATATATTAGAAGTTTCTGCATTTCTTAAAGCAAAAAACGCATCTATGCACTCTGCGTTTTTGATGCGGTATCTGTGCGTTTTTTGCTTTTTCGGTTAAACAAGTGCAAAAAAATTTACTTGCCCAACATCCTACTAGTAAATATTATGATTAAAACAATAGAAATCAACATTAAAAGACTTTCTTACGGCCTTCAAAGGAAAATATGTGACAGAAATATATTCAAACCAAATGATCACAATTTACTATTTATAAAACACCATCTTTCTTCTGCAAGAGAAATACATTCATGTGACAGTCATTACTACTGCCATACATGTGTATTTGCAGACATAGTAACAAAATAAAATCAATGAGTAATAAATATCAACTTGTCAAAAAAATTGGTTTAAAAAGCACAAATGTAGTAAAAACTGACATTAAAAGATGTGTTGGTTTGAGGGTTGTACCATGGTGGGAACCCACGTCTAGAGGAGAAACCGACCGTAATGTAAACAATCGGTTAATCGTCGAAACGTGGGTGCCCACCAACTGCTCATAAGAATCGAAAGAGCTCAAACTCCGCATTGAGTCCCTTGGGTATCAGGGTATCGAATTCAAAGATTCGCTTGGTTTCAAGTCTAGACATCCTTTCTATGTGGTTGCCTCCTCTCCACTCTTTCTCCACTTTGTCAATAGAAAGAAACCTCAAGCTTGAGGGATCTTGATTATGGCTAATTTTAAAGTGGTATGATAGCGAGTGGTTTTCAAATCCCTTCCGTATGTTGTTTATATGTTCCGAAATGCGTTTTTTTTTAAAGATCTCTTAGTTCTGCCTATATATAGTCGTTTACACGGACATTCTATGGCATAAATTACATTTTCTGAATTGCACGTTAGGCAGTCCTTAATTAGATGGCGATGATTATTGTTGTTAGACATTAATTCATTGGTTCTTCTCTGGAAAGATGTTGCTTTGCAGTTTCTACAAGTACCACACCTAAAAAAGCCCTGTAGACCCATCCAACTTGAAATGATGGATTCCCTATTTAATTGGGGGCCACTTTTAAACTTAAATTTGGGGCCTTTGTGAAAGTAATTTTTGGATTTACAGACATTAGAGTACCTATAACCTTGTCCTTTTATAACAAATGCCAGTGTTTTGTCACAATCTGGCGTATTTTCCTATGATCGTCACTAAAGGGCAGGGTTAACCGCAATATTTCTTGAGGAGAATCTAAATGCTGTGTTTTCTCCTCAAAAAAGGACTTCCTGTCCATACTATTGACTTGTTGCAGTGCTTTGTCCAGGATCTCGGTGGGATAATTTTTCTCCAGAAATTTGTCTCTCATCTTATTAGCTTCCAACTCATATTGTGTTTCTAATGTACAATTTCTTTTTATTCTTCGGAATTGTCCATGTGGGATATTTGATAACCAACTAGGGAGGTGACAACTATTAAATAAGATGTAACTGTTTTTGGCAGTGGGCTTGACAAAAGTACTACATATTATATCCTGATTTACAATACCAATGTTCAAGTCCAGGTATTCAACATTCACCTTACTCGTTACACCTGTAAATTTGAGATTCCTATCATTAGAATTGATATCTTTCAAAAAGTATTGTAGACTTTCATTCTCACTTTGCCAAACAAAAAGGATGTCGTCAATATAACGTTGCCAGAGCACCAGGTCCGTCCCCAGTTTGGGTAGTATGGCCAATCGTTCCCACTCTGCCATAAATAGATTGGCATAGCTGGGGGCGAACCTGGTGCCCATGGCAGTCCCCTGTATTTGTAAATAAAAATCTCCCTCAAAGTTAAAATAATTGTGATTTAAAATTAAGTCTATCCCTTCTATTATAAAATCGATTTGTTTTACTCCCAACCTCCCTTCCAATGTTAGTTGGGATCTTACAGCCTGTTTCCCCTTATCATGCTCTATTATTGTGTATAGGGATTGAATGTCCAAAGATCCCATAATCCAGGTGTCTTTGAATTTCAATTTCTCCACTATTTGAATAATTTGTGTGGTATCTTTAGTGTACGACTCTGTTTTTTGAACCCTGGGCTGCAGCATTTGGTCTATGTACTGGGACAAATTGGACGTAAGGGATCCAATCCCTGACACTATAGGTCGACCTGGAGGATTTTCTTGGTCCTTGTGTATTTTTGGTACACAATAGAACATGGGTATTCGTGGGGTTTTGTTAAGTAAAAATGTGTGCTCCTCATCAGTTAAAATACCTTTTTCATGGCCTCTATTACAAAAGGCTAAAAATTCTAAGTAAAATTGATTAGTAGGGTCATTTGGTAATTTACGATATGTAAATTACCAACGTCTAGAGGAGAAACCGACCGTATCCTGTAACTGTCTTAAACATTCTGTATTATATTTCAAAATGTCCTGGATCACAATGGATCCTCCCTTATCTGCCGGACGTATCCTGTAACTGTCTTAAACATTCTGTATTATATTTCAAAATGTCCTGGATCACAATGGATCCTCCCTTATCTGCCGGACGTATCACTATACTTTTCTCTTTCTGTAGGGTCTTTAGGGCTTTTATTTCATCATTAGACAGATTATTTCGTTTATATCTGGTGCTATTCTTTATTCTCCGTATATCGCTTTCTACACATTTTTTAAAACTTGCCATTTCATGGCTGATCTCATTTCTTGGATATTTCTTAGATCTGTTTTTACAAGTTGTGTGTACATAATGGTCTCCATTGTCAATATCTCTAGTAATGGGATTTTTGAAGAAGTACTTTTTGAGTCACAAACGCCTAATGAATTTCTCCACCCCTATAAAAGTATCAAACTTATTCAGGGTGACCGTGGGGGCAAATTTCAGACCCTTATCCAATAATTGTTTTTGAGATTCTGAGTTGTAGAGCTCAAATTTATGATAGAATCATTTTCTATCGGGTCTAAAACTATCTGCGGTGTCCCCTTTTTCTTCCTGCCTCCTCTCCGTATTTTAGTCTGTCTCCCTCGTACGATCTTGTCCTTTTTGGGTAATGATGTTTTTGATAGTGATTCTGTTGTGGAGTGTAATGTTCCTGGTGAGGGATGTGATGTCGTTGTGATTTCTCTACTTGTTGGTGATGTGGAGTGTAAAATATTTGAGGTCTGTTCCTCAGATTGTATTGATAGTCCCCCTGGTGATTGATATTGTGTGTTTGTGATTCTTCTTGTGACGGTATGTGTCTTATCCGTGTCCTGTGGTGCGGTGGGGTCCTGTCTAAAAAAACCTGTCTGTCTTCAAGTGCTTCAAAACGGTTGTGTGTTGGTATTGTGTATTTATTATTATTATGTGGCCTCTCTCTATTTCCCAAATTTTGTGATTCCACTAATAAAGTCCCTACATTCCCAGTGTCTATATTTGTGTTATCCGTATTGGTGATTTGATTTTGCCCATTTCTAGGTATAAAATGTAATTTTTTAATTTTCTTTTCCATTATATCCTGCTCTATTTTATCGAGATTATTGCACAATTTAGATTGCCAGTAATTGTATTCATCATTTTTTGGCAATTTGCCCATATTTGTTTTCATCTCATTGATTTTGTCTGTCACCTCGCTCAACATTTCTTTCCTTCTTTTCATGATCAACTCTACCAGGGAAAGGGAATATTGGTGAAGCAGTTTGTCCCATTCAGTATTGAATGCAGGACTTTGGAGATCCTGTGCAGGAGATTTGGTCAGAGTCAAGCCTTTTGGGGCTTTACCACATTCCACAAATCTGCACAGTGTCTTGATCTCCCATCGCTGTCTCAGCTGCCTCACCAATAAATTTTCCAATTCCCTAAATGTGTTTCTCATCATCATGTTATTTTCCACATTATTCTCGTTATAGTTAAACATAAAATTCTCAACTTTCAATCTTTTAGTTTCTACATGGTCCCAGATATCCATGGTGTTTAAAGTGTCTTGTGCAGACATCATGAGTGGAAAAATATAAATGAATAAATAGATAAGATGTCGCACTAAAGGCACCAAACACCACCAGGTGCTCCTGTAAATTGAGACCACTCACTCAATACAAGAAAGCATAAAATATGGATAAACAGGGCACTCAAGGAAACCGTGACCATGTGTTTGAAGCAATAATGAGCTTTATTACTAAAACAAATCAATAAAACTGATGAATAAAACAGTGAATAACAAATAGAAATGCAATATACAATTGACTATCAATATTAGAATAATCGGTTGACCAAACTAGCAAATAATCGATATTCCGATCTAACACCATATATTCGGTCCAATGGTTATGAACATCCGAAAAAGTCACTGATTGTCGATAAATCTGGGCGCTATTTATCGAGACCAAAGTCAAATATCCTACAATTCGTCACGGCGGCGTCCCGCCAAAGCAACGTAGGTAGCGGCGTCCCGCTACTAAATAACTTGCAAGTTAGAATATTCCTTTACCTTTTAATCAACCAAATTTTCATCCGAAATTTTCATAAGAACCTTCAGATATACTCACTCCCAGGATATGCCTTTGATGTTTGTAGCACTATTCAATCGGGAGATTAAAGACGGCTCTCTGTTCGGTTAATGGTCGGTTTCTTGTTATAGTAGGTCTTTCGGTACAAAAATGGGGTGTAGCACCAGACGCGTTTCGGGGTCCAACCCCTTCCTCAGTGGTATGCTTCACCCCTTTCAAAACCCCTCTTTTATACTGAATATTCCATGATTTCATTGGTCCCAATTCGATCGTCATATCCTGTTTGTCGATTTACTCAGGTGTTCTCCATTGTAACTCAATCACAGACATAGTGTCATAGTAAAGAAACTAAAAAGTGCTTTTGACACCCTTAGCAATTCATCATATTTCTATAATTTCATCAAGTTATATATTAGAAGTTTCTGCATTTCTTAAAGCAAAAAACGCATCTATGCACTCTGCATTTTTGATGCGGTATCTGTGCGTTTTTTGCTTTTTCGGTTAAACAAGTGCAAAAAAATGTACTTGCCCAACATCCTACTAGTAAATATTATGATTAAAACAATAAAAATCAACATTAACCTCCTCAGGACCGCCGTACGCAGGATTGCGTCTTTGCGGCGGCCCTGCTCATCTGGGTGGACGCGCTGCCGCGTCCTCTCGCGAGACGCGAGATTTCCTGTGAACGCGCGCACACAGGCGCGCGCGTTCACAGGAACGGAAGGTAAGAGAGTGGATCTCCAGCCTGCCAGCGGCGATCGTTCGCTGGCAGGCTGGAGATGTGTTTTTTTAACCCCTAACAGGTATATTAGACGCTGTTTTGATAACAGCGTCTAATATACCTGCTACCTGGTCCTCTGGTGGTCCCTTTTGTTTGGATCGACCACCAGAGGACACAGGTAGCTCAGTAATATGTTGCACCAAGCACCACTACACTACACCCCCCCGTCACTTATTAACCCCTTATTCACCGTTGATCACCCCTGATCACCCCTGATCACCCCATATAGACTCCCTGATCACCCCCCTGTCATTAATTACCCCCCTGTCATTGATCAACCCCCTGTAAAGCTCCATTCAGATGTCCGCATGATTTTTACGGATCCACTGATAGATGGATCGGATCCGCAAAACGCATACGGACGTCTGAATGAAGCCTTACAGGGGCGTGATCAATGACTGTGGTTATCACCCCATATAGACGCCCTGATCACCCCCCTGTCATTGATTACCCCCATGTCATTGATAAACCCCCTGTAAAGCTCCATTCAGATGTCCGCATGATTTTTACGGATCCACTGATAGATGGATCGGATCCGCAAAACGCATACGGACGTCTGAATGAAGCTTTACAGGGGCGTGATCAATGACTGTGGTTATCACCCCATATAGACTCCCTGATCACCCCCCTGTCATTGATTACACCCCTGTCATTGATCAACCCCCTGTAAAGCTCCATTCAGATGTCCGCATGATTTTTACGGATCCACTGATAGATGGATCGGATCCGCAAAACGCATACGGACGTCTGAATGAAGCCTTACAGGGGCGTGATCAATGACTGTGGTTATGACCCCATATAGACTCCCTGATCACCCCCCTGTCATTGATTACACCCCTGTCATTGATCAACCCCCTGTAAAGCTCCATTCAGATGTCCGCATGATTTTTACGGATCCACTGATAGATGGATCGGATCCGCAAAACGCATACGGACGTCTGAATGAAGCCTTACAGGGGCGTGATCAATGACTGTGGTTATCACCCCATATAGACTCCCTGATCACCCCCCTGTCATTGATTACACCCCTGTCATTGATCAACCCCCTGTAAAGCTCCATTCAGATGTCCGCATGATTTTTACGGATCCACTGATAGATGGATCGGATCCGCAAAACGCATACAGACGTCTGAATGAAGCCTTACAGGGGCGTGATCAATGACTGTGGTTATCACCCCATATAGACTCCCTGATCACCCCCCTGTCATTGATTACCCCCCTGTCATTGATCAACCCCCTGTAAAGCTCCATTCAGATGTCCGCATGATTTTTACGGATCCACTGATAGATGGATCGGATCCGCAAAACGCATACGGACGTCTGAATGAAGCCTTACAGGGGCGTGATCAATGACTGTGGTTATCACCCCATATAGACTCCCTGATCACCCCCCTGTCATTGATTACACCCCTGTCATTGATCAACCCCCTGTAAAGCTCCATTCAAATGTCCGCATGATTTTTACGGATCCACTGATAGATGGATCGGATCCGCAAAACGCATACGGACGTCTGAATGAAGCCTTACAGGGGCGTGATCAATGACTGTGGTTATCACCCCATATAGACTCCCTGATCACCCCCCTGTCATTGATCACCCCCCTGTAAGGCTCCATTCAGACATTTTTTTGGCCCAAGTTAGCGGAAATAATTTTTTTTTTTCTTACAAAGTCTCATATTCCACTAACTTGTGTCAAAAAATAAAATCTCACATGAACTCACCATACCCCTCACGGAATCCAAATGCGTAAAATTTTTCAGACATTTATATTCCAGACTTCTTCTCACGCTTTAGGGCCCCTAGATTGCCAGGGCAGTATAAATACCCCACATGTGACCCCATTTCGGAAATAAGACACCCCAAGGTATTCCGTGAGGGGCATATTAAGTCCATGAAAGAATGAAATTTTTGTCCCAAGTTAGCGGAAAGGGAGACTTTGTGAGAAAAAAAAAATATATATAAATTTCTGCTAACTTGTGCCAAAAAAAAAAAAATTCTATGAACTCGCCATGCCCCTCATTGAATACCTTGGGGTGTCTTCTTTCCAAAATGGGGTCACATGTGGGGTATTTATACTGCCCTGGCATTCTAGGGGTCCTAAAGCATGAGAAGAAGTCTGGGATCCAAATGTCTAAAAATGCCCTCATAAAATGAATGTGGGCCCCTTTGCGCATCTAGGCTGCAAAAAAGTGTCACTCATGTGGTATCGCCGTACTCAGGAGAAGTTGGGGAATGTGTTTTGGGGTGTCATTTTACATATACCCATGCTGGGTGAGATAAATATCTTGGTCAAATGCCAACTTTGTATAAAAAAAAAAGGGAAAAGTTGTCTTTTGCCGAGATATTTCTTTCACCCAGCATGGGTATATGTAAAAAGACACCCCAAAACACATTGCCCAACTTCTCCTGAATATGGCGATACCACATGTGTGACACTTTTTTGCAGCCTAGGTGGGCAAAGGGGCCCACATTCCAAAGAGCACCTTTAGGATTTCACAGGTCATTTACCTACTTACCACACATTAGGGCCCCTGGAAAATGCCAGGGCAGTATAACTACCCCACAAGTGACCCCATTTTGGAAAGAAGACACCACAAGGTATTCCGTGAGGGGCAAGGCGAGTTCCTAGAATTTTATATTTTTTGTCACAAGTTAGCGGAAAATGATGATTTTTTTATTTTTATTTTTTTCCCTTACAAAGTCTCATATTCCACTAACTTGTGACAAAAAATAAAAACTTCCATGAACTCACTATGCCCATCACGAAATACCTTGGGGTGTCTTCTTTCCAAAATGGGGTCACTTGTGGGGTAGTTATACTGCCCTGGCATTCTAGAGGCCCAAATGTGTGGTAAGGAGTTTGAAATCAAATTCTGTAAAAAATGACCGGTGAAATCCAAAAGGTGCTCTTTGGAATATGGGCCCCTTTGCCCACCTAGGCTGCAAAAAAGTGTCACACATCTGGTATCTCCGTATTCAGGAGAAGTTGAGGAATGTGTTTTGGGGTGTCATTTTACATATACCCATGCTGGGTGAGAGAAATATCTTGGCAAAAGACAACTTTTCCCATTTTTTTATACAAAGTTGGCATTTGACCAAGATATTTATCTCACCCAGCATGGGTATATGTAAAAAGACACCCCAAAACACATTCCCCAACTTTTCCTGAATACGGAGATACCAGATGTGTGACACTTTTTTGCAGCCTAGGGGGGCAAAGGGGCCCACATTCCAAAGAGCACCTTTCGGATTTTACTGGTCATTTTTTACAGAATTTGATTTCAAACTCCTTTCCACACATTTGGGCCCCTAGAATGCCAGGGCAGTATAATTACCCCACAAGTGACCCCATTTTGGAAAGAAGAGACCCCAAGGTATTCGCTGATGGGCATAGTGAGTTCATAGAACTTTTTATTTTTTGTCACAAGTTAGTGGAATATGAGACTTTGTAAGAAAAAATAAATAAAAATCATCATTTTCCGCTAACTTGTGACAAAAAATAAAAAGTTCTATGAACTCACTATGCCCATCAGCGAATACCTTAGGGTGTGTACTTTCTGAAATGGGGTCATTTGTGGGGTGTTTGTACTGTCTGGCCATTGTAGAACCTCAGGAAACATGACAGGTGCTCAGAAAGTCAGAGCTGCTTCAAAAAGCGGAAATTCACATTTTTGTACCATAGTTTGTAAACGCTATAACTTTTACCCAAACCATTTTTTTTTTTACCCAAACATTTTTTTTTTTATCAAAGACATGTAGAACAATAAATTTAGAGCAAAATTTATATATGGATCTCGTTTTTTTTGCAAAATTTTACAACTGAAAGTGAAAAATGTCATTTTTTTGCAAAAAAATCGTTAAATTTCGATTAATAACAAAAAAAGTAAAAATGTCAGCAGCAATGAAATACCACCAAATGAAAGCTCTATTAGTGAGAAGAAAAGGAAGTAAAATTCATTTGGGTGCTAAGTTGCATGACCGAGCAATAAACGGTGATAGTAGGGTAGGTCAGAAGTGTAAAAAGTGGCCTGGTCTTTCAGGCTGAGGTGGTTAAAAGACTTTCTTACGGCTATCAAAGGAAAATATGTGACAGAAATATATTCAAACCAAATGATCACAATTTACTATTTATAAAACACCATCTTTCTTCTGCAAGAGAAATACATTCATGTGACAGTCATTACTACTGCCATACATGTGTATTTTCAGACATAGTAACAAAATAAAATCAATGAGTAATAAATATCAACTTGTCAAAAAATTTGGTTTAAAAGCACAAATGTAGTAAAAACTGACATTAACCACCTCAGCCCCCAGTGCTTAAACACCCTGAAAGACCAGGCCACTTTTTTACACTTCTGACCTACACTACTTTCACCGTTTATTGCTCGGTCATGCAACTTACCACCCAAATGAATTTTACCTCCTTTTCTTCTCACTAAGGCCTCTTTCACACTTGCGTTGTTGGGATCCGGCATGCACTTCCGTTGCCGGAGGTGCCTGCCGGATCCGGAAAAACGCAAGTGTACTGAAAGCATTTGAAGACGGAACCGTCTTCCAAATGCTTTCAGTGTTACTATGGCACCCAGGACGCTATTAAAGTCCTGGTTGCCATAGTAGGAGCGGGGAGCGGGGGAGCGGTATACTTACAGTCCGTGCGGCTCCCGGGGCGCTCCAGAATGACGTCAGAGCGCCCCATGCGCATGGATGACGTGATCACATGGATCACGTGATCCATGCGCTTGGGGCGCCCTGACGTCACTCTGGAGCGCCCGGGGAGCCGCACGGACGGTAAGTATGCTGCTCCCCCGCTCCCCACTACACTTTACCATGGCTGTCAGGACTTTAGCGTCCCGGCAGCCATGGTAACCACTCTGAAAAAGCTAAATGTCGGCTCCGGCAATGCGCCGAAACGACGGTTAGCTTAAGGCCGGATCCGGATCAATGCCTTCCAATGGGCATTAATTCCGGATCCGGCCTTGCGGCAAGTGTTCCGGATTTTTGGCCGGAGCAAAAAGCGCAGCATGCTGCGGTATTTTCTCCGGCCAACAAACGTTCCGTACCGGAACTGAAGACATCCTGATGCATCCTGAACGGATTACTCTCCATTCAGAATGCATTAGGATAATCCTGATCAGGATTCTTCCGGCATAGAGCCCCGACGACGGAACTCTATGCCGGAAGACAATAACGCAGGTGTGAAAGAGCCCTAATAGAGCTTTCATTTGGTGGTATTTCATCGCTGCTGACATTTTTACTTTTTTTGTTATTAATCGAAATTTAACGATTTTTTTGCAAAAAAATGACATTTTTCACTTTCAGTTGTAAAATTTTGCAAAAAAAAACGAGATCCATATAGAAATTTTGCTCTAAATTTATTGTTCTACGTGTCTTTGATAAAAAAAAAATGTTTGGGTAAAAAAAAATGGTTTGGGTAAAAGTTATAGCGTTTACAAACTATGGTACAAAAATGTGAATTTCCGCTTTTTGAAGCAGCTCTGACTTTCTGAGCACCTGTCATGTTTCCTGAGGTTCTACAATGCCCAGACAGTACAAATACCCCACAAATGACCCCATTTCGGAAAGTACACACCCTAAGGTATTCGCTGATGGGCATAGTGAGTTCATAGAACTTTTTATTTTTTGTCACAAGTTAGCGGAAAATGATGATTTTTTTTTTTTTTCTTACAAAGTCTCATATTCCACTAACTTGTGACAAAAAATAAAAAGTTCTATGAACTCACTATGCCCATCAGCGAATACCTTGGGGTCTCTTCTTTCCAAAATGGGGTCACTTGTGGGGTAGTTATACTGCCCTGGCATTCTAGGGGCCCAAATGTGTGGTAAGGAGTTTGAAATCAAATTCTGTAAAAAATGACGAGTGAAATCCGAAAGGTGCTCTTTGGAATATGGGCCCCTTTGCCCACCTAGGCTGCAAAAAAGTGTCACACATCTGGTATCTCTGTATTCAGGAGAAGTTGAGGAATGTGTTTTGGGGTGTCTTTTTACATATACCCATGCTGGGTGAGATAAATATCTTGGTCAAATGCCAACTTTGTATAAAAAAATGGGAAAAGTTGTCTTTTGCCAAGATATTTCTCTCACCCAGCATGGGTATATGTAAAATGACACCCCAAAACACATTCCCCAACTTCTCCTGAGTACGGAGATACCAGATGTGTGACACTTTTTTGCAGCCTAGGTGGGCAAAGGGGCCCATATTCCAAAGAGCACCTTTCGGATTTCACAGGTCATTTTTTACAGAATTTGATTTCAAACTCCTTACCACACATTTGGGCCCCTAGAATGCCAGGGCAGTATAACTACCCCACAAGTGACCCCATTTTGGAAAGAAGAGACCCCAAGGTATTCGCTGATGGGCATAGTGAGTTCATGGAAGTTTTTATTTTTTGTCACAAGTTAGTAGAATATGAGACTTTGTATGAAAAAAATAAAAATAAAAAAATCAGCATTTTCCACTAACTTGTGACAAAAAATAAAAAATTCTAGGAACTCGCCATGCCCCTCACGGAATACCTTGGGGTGTCTTCTTTCCAAAATGGGGTCACTTGTGGGGTAGTTATACTGCCCTGGCATTTTCCAGGGGCCCTAATGTGTGGTAAGTAGGTAAATGACCTGTGAAATCCTAAAGGTGCTCTTTGGAATATGGGCCCCTTTGCCCACCTAGGCTGCAAAAAAGTGTCACACATGTGGTATCGCCGTATTCAGGAGAAGTTGGGGAATGTGTTTTGGGGTGTCATTTTACATATACCCTTGCTGGGTGAGAGAAATATCTTGGCAAAAGACAACTTTTCCAATTTTTTTATACAAAGTTGGCATTTGACCAAGATATTTATCTCACCCAGCATGGGTATATGTAAAATGACACCCCAAAACACATTCCCCAACTTCTCCTGAGTACGGCGATACCACATGTGTGACACTTTTTTGCAGCCTAGATGCGCAAAGGTGCCCAAATTCCTTTTAGGAGGGCATTTTTAGACATTTGGATACCAGACTTCTTCTCACGCTTTGGGGCCCCTAGAATGCCAGGGCAGTATAAATACCCCACATGTGACCCCATTTTGGAAAGAAGACACCCCAAGGTATTCAATGAGGGGCATGGCGAGTTCATATAAATTTTTTTTTTTTGGCACAAGTTAGCGGAAATTGATATTTTTAATTTTTTTCTCACAAAGTCTCCCGTTCCGCTAACTTGGGACAAAAATTTCAATCTTTCATGGACTCAATATGCCCCTCACGGAATACCTGGGGGTGTCTTCTTTCCGAAATGGGGTCACATGTGGGGTATTTATACTGCCCTGGCATTCTAGGGGCCCTAAAGCGTGAGAAGAAGTCTGGAATATAAATGTCTGAAAAATTTTACGCATTTGGATTCCGTGAGGGGTATGGTGAGTTCATGTGAGATTTTATTTTTTGACACAAGTTAGTGGAATATGAGACTTTGTAAGAAAAAAAAAAAAATAATTCCGCTAACTTGGGCCAAAAAAATGTCTGAATGGAGCCTTACAGGGGGGTGATCAATGACAGGGGGGGTGATCAATGACAGGGGGGGGGTGATCAATGACAGGGGGAGTGATCAATGACAGGGGGGTGATCAATGACAGGGGGGTGATCAATGACAGGGGGGTGATCAGGGAGTCTATATGGGGTGATAACCACAGTCATTGATCACGCCCGTGTAAGGCTTCATTCAGACGTCCGTATGCGTTTTGCGGATCCGATCCATCTATCAGTGCATCCGTAAAAATCATGCGGACATCTGAATGGAGCTTTACAGGGGGGTAATCAATGACAGGGGGGGTGATCAGGGAGTCTATATGGGGTGATAACCACAGTCATTGATCATGCCCCTGTAAGGCTTCATTCAGATGTCCGGATGCGTTTTGCGGATCCGATCCATCTATCAGTGCATCCGTAAAAATCATGCGGACATCTGAATGGAGCTTTACAGGGGGGTAATCAATGACAGGGGGGTGATCAGGGAGTCTATATGGGGTGATAACCACAGTCATTGATCATGCCCCTGTAAGGCTTCATTCAGACGTCCGGATGCGTTTTGCGGATCCGATCCATCTATCAGTGCATCCGTAAAAATCATGCGGACATCTGAATGGAGCTTTACAGGGGGGTAATCAATGACAGGGGGGTGATCAGGGAGTCTATATGGGGTGATCACCACAGTCATTGATCACGCCCGTGTAAGGCTTCATTCAGACGTCCGGATGCGTTTTGCGGATCCGATCCATCTATCAGTGGATCCGTAAAAATCATGCGGACGTCTGAATGGAGCTTTACAGGGGGGTAATCAATGACAGGGGGGGTGATCAATGACAGGGGGGTGATCAGGGAGTCTATATGGGGTGATAACCACAGTCATTGATCATGCCCCTGTAAGGCTTCATTCAGACGTCCGGATGCGTTTTGCGGATCCGATCCATCTATCAGTGCATCCGTAAAAATCATGCGGACATCTGAATGGAGCTTTACAGGGGGGTAATCAATGACAGGGGGGTGATCAGGGAGTCTATATGGGGTGATCACCACAGTCATTGATCACGCCCGTGTAAGGCTTCATTCAGACGTCCGGATGCGTTTCGCGGATCCGATCCATCTATCAGTGGATCCGTAAAAATCATGCGGACGTCTGAATGGAGCTTTACAGGGGGGTAATCAATGACAGGGGGGGTGATCAATGACAGGGGGGTGATCAGGGAGTCTATATGGGGTGATAACCACAGTCATTGATCATGCCCCTGTAAGGCTTCATTCAGACGTCCGGATGCGTTTTGCGGATCCGATCCATCTATCAGTGCATCCGTAAAAATCATGCGGACATCTGAATGGAGCTTTACAGGGGGGTAATCAATGACAGGGGGGTGATCAGGGAGTCTATATGGGGTGATAACCACAGTCATTGATCATGCCCCTGTAAGGCTTCATTCAGACGTCCGGATGCGTTTTGCGGATCCGATCCATCTATCAGTGCATCCGTAAAAATCATGCGGACATCTGAATGGAGCTTTACAGGGGGGTAATCAATGACAGGGGGGTGATCAGGGAGTCTATATGGGGTGATCACCACAGTCATTGATCACGCCCGTGTAAGGCTTCATTCAGACGTCCGGATGCGTTTTGCGGATCCGATCCATCTATCAGTGGATCCGTAAAAATCATGCGGACGTCTGAATGGAGCTTTACAGGGGGGTAATCAATGACAGGGGGGGTGATCAATGACAGGGGGGTGATCAGGGAGTCTATATGGGGTGATAACCACAGTCATTGATCATGCCCCTGTAAGGCTTCATTCAGACGTCCGGATGCGTTTTGCGGATCCGATCCATGTATCAGTGCATCCGTAAAAATCATGCGGACATCTGAATGGAGCTTTACAGGGGGGTAATCAATGACAGGGGGGTGATCAGGGAGTCTATATGGGGTGATCACCACAGTCATTGATCACGCCCGTGTAAGGCTTCATTCAGACGTCCGGATGCGTTTTGCGGATCCGATCCATCTATCAGTGGATCCGTAAAAATCATGCGGACGTCTGAATGGAGCTTTACAGGGGGGTAATCAATGACAGGGGGGGTGATCAATGACAGGGGGGTGATCAGGGAGTCTATATGGGGTGATAACCACAGTCATTGATCATGCCCCTGTAAGGCTTCATTCAGACGTCCGGATGCGTTTTGCGGATCCGATCCATCTATCAGTGCATCCGTAAAAATCATGCGGACATCTGAATGGAGCTTTACAGGGGGGTGATCAATGACAGGGGGGTGATCAGGGAGTCTATATGGGGTGATCACCACAGTCATTGATCACGCCCGTGTAAGGCTTCATTCAGACGTCCGGATGCGTTTTGCGGATCCGATCCATCTATCAGTGGATCCGTAAAAATCATGCGGACGTCTGAATGGAGCTTTACAGGGGGTTGATCAATGACAGGGGGGTAATCAATGACAGGGGGGTAATCAATGACAGGGGGGTGATCAGGGAGTCTATATTGGGTGATCAGGGGTGATCAGGGGCTAATAAGGGGTTAATAAGTGACGGGGGGGGGGGTGTAGTGTAGTGTAGTGGTGCTTGGTGCTACTTTACTGAGCTACCTGTGTCCTCTGGTGGTCGATCCAAACAAAGGGGACCACCAGAGGACCAGGTAGCAGGTATATTAGACGCTGTTATCAAAACAGCTTCTAATATACCTGTTAGGGGTTAAAAAAAAACACATCTCCTGCCTGCCAGCGAACGATCGCCGCTGGCAGGCTGGAGATCCACTCTCTTACCTTCCGTTCCTGTGTGCGCGCGTTCACAGGAAATCTCGCGTCTCGCGAGAGGACGCGCCGGCGCGTCCACCCAGAAGAGCAGGGCCGCCGCAAAGACGCAATCCTGCGTACGGCGGTCCTGAGGAGGTTAAAACAGTGCCAGCAGTCTTAGCGAGCAGTCAGTGCCAGCCGTCTCAGCCATCAGTCAGTGCCATCAGCCACAGCCTCCAGTCACAGTGCCAGCAGTCTCAGCCAGTGTTCCCTCTAAGCTTTGGCAGCTGCTGAGCGGGGTCGGCTCAGAGCTGGGCACAGTGCCATTAAAGGTGGTCGATAGTTAAACCTAAGATAATTGTCACATTAAAGAGCATACAGCGTAACCCCTGCACCGTCCCGTACAATACAATATAATCCCTGCACCATGCTGTGTAATATACAGTATAATCCCTGCACCATGCTGTGTAATATACAGTATAATCCCTGCACCATGCCGTATAATATACATTATAATCCCTGCACTACTGTACGCGGCGGGCCACACGCACATAACTGTCTTTGTATGCAAAATCTTTCCTTACTGCTGAAACAATCGCTCTCCTATTGATAAATTCCTATTGATAAAATCACCAGCCTCCGTACTCACTATGAATGCACGGGCCGGCGCATGACTTCAGTCAGTCGCGCTCCTGCTTCATTAAGGAAGTGGGAGGAGTGAGACTAATTAAAGTCATGCGCCGGCCGGCCCGCTCGCTGCAGTGCATTCATAGTGAGCACGGAGGCTGGTGATTTTATCAATAGAAGTTTATCAATAGGACAGCGATTGTTTCAGCAGCAAAGAAAGACTTTACATACAAAGACAGTTAAGACAGTTATGTGCGCGGTTTAGGACACATGAGGAGACATTAATAAAGTAATGCTGTGACACATAGGGCCATGAGGGGGACCAGCATAATATGCTATATGTGTGTCATTCACACATATAGCATCTTATGCTGGCCCCCTCATGGCACTATGTGTCATACCACACATCCCCCATAACAGTGCATCATACACAGATTTCCCCCCCCCCCATAACAGTGCCATCCAAACAATCCCCCATAACAGTGCCAACCACAGATCCCCATAACAGTGCCATTCACAGATCCCCATTAAAGCGTCATCAACAGATCCGCCATAACAGCGTCATCCACAGATCCCCCATAACAGCGCCATCCACAGATCCCCATAACACGCCATCCACAGGTCTCCATAACGGTGACAACCACAGATCCCCATAACAGTGTCAACCACAAATCCCCATAACAGTGCCAACTACAGATCCCCATAACAGTGTCATCCACAGATCCCTCATAACAGTGTCATCCATAGGTCCCCCATAACAGTGTCATCCAAAGAATCCCGCATAACAGTGCCATCCACAGATCCCCATAACAGTGCCATCCACAGATCCCCATAACAGTGCCAACCACAGATCCCCATAACAGTGCCATCCACAGATCCCCATAACAGTGCCATCCACAGATCCCCATAACAGTGCCAACCACAGATCCCCATAACAGTGCCATCCACAGATCCCCATAACAGTGTCATCCACAGATCCCCCATAACAGTGTCATCCACAGATCCCCCATAACAGTGCATCATCCATAGGTCCCCATAACAGTGCCATCCAAAGAATCCCTCATAACAGTGCCATCCACAGATCCCCATAACAGTGCCATCCACAGATCCCCCATAACAGTGTCATCCACAGATCCCCCATAACAGTGCATCATCCATAGGTCCCCCATAACAGTGCCATCCAAAGAATCCCTCATAACAGTGCCATCCACAGATCCCCATAACAGTGCCATCCACAGGTCCCCCATAACAGTGCCATCCACAGATCCCCATAACAGTGACAACCACAATTTCCCATAACAATGACAACCACAGATCCCCATAACAGTGTCATCCACAGATCCCCCATAACAGTGTCATCCACAGATCCCAATAACAGTGCATCATCCATAGGTCCCCCATAACAGTGCCTTCCAAAGAATCCCTCATAACAGTGCCATCCACAGATCCCCATAACAGTGCCATCCACAGATCCCCATAACAGTGCCAACCACAGATCCCCATAACAGTGCCATCCACAGATCCCCATAACAGTGCCATCCACAGATCCCCATAACAGTGCCAACCACAGATCCCCATAACAGTGCCATCCACAGATCCCCATAACAGTGTCATCCACAGATCCCCCATAACAGTGTCATCCACAGATCCCCCATAACAGTGCATCATCCATAGGTCCCCATAACAGTGCCATCCAAAGAATCCCTCATAACAGTGCCATCCACAGATCCCCATAACAGTGCCATCCACAGATCCCCCATAACAGTGTCATCCACAGATCCCCCATAACAGTGCATCATCCATAGGTCCCCCATAACAGTGCCATCCAAAGAATCCCTCATAACAGTGCCATCCACAGATCCCCATAACAGTGCCATCCACAGGTCCCCCATAACAGTGCCATCCACAGATCCCCATAACAGTGACAACCACAATTTCCCATAACAATGACAACCACAGATCCCCATAACAGTGTCATCCACAGATCCCCCATAACAGTGTCATCCACAGATCCCAATAACAGTGCATCATCCATAGGTCCCCCATAACAGTGCCTTCCAAAGAATCCCTCATAACAGTGCCATCCACAGATCCCCCATAACAATGTCATAGACAGTCCACCATTAGTTCAAAATCCACCAAAAGCACACCTACTGGTTCAAAATCTTTGTGCATCTTATAATCAGGTGCTTCTTATAAAGGAATACAATACGGTACCTGGGTGACGAGTCACGGCAGGGGCTCCTGTGGCGGCGTCAGCAGCTCATACAGGAAAATTCAAACAAATAGACCTCTAACATAATTCCCTTAAAATATTACATCGCATATGGTTATCGCAATTTTTAGGGCCCTATTCGCAATCGCACAAAATTCCCATATCATGCAGCCCTACTGGACAGCAAATGTATGAAGGTTACACCATGCCGGACAATATAACCCCTGTGGGATAAACAGATAGATAGACCTACAGTCAGGTCCATAAATATTAGGACATCGACACAATTCTAACATTTTTGGCTCTATACACCACCACAATGGATTTGAAATGAAATGAACAAGATGTGCTTTAATGCAGACTGTTAGCTTTAATTTGAGGGTATTTTCATCCAAATCAGGTGAACGGTGTAGGAATTACAACAGTTTGCATATGTGCCTCCCACTTGTTAAGGGACCAAAAGTAATGGGACATAATAATAATCATCCTAAATCAAACTTTCACTTTTTAAAACTTGGTTGCAAATCCTTTGCAGTCAATTGCAGCCTGAAGTCTGTAAAGCATAGACATCACCAGACGCTGGGTTTCATCCCTAGTGATGCTCTGTCAGGCCTCTACTGCAACTGTCTTCAGTTCCTGCTTGTTCTTGGGGCATTTTCCCTTCAGTTTTGCCTTCAGCAAGTGAAATACATGCTCAATCGGATTCAGGTCAGGTGATTGACTTGGCCATTGCATAACATTCCACTTCTTTCCCGTAAAAAACTCTTCGGTTGCTTTTGCGGTATGCTTTGGGTCATTGTCCATCTGCACTGTGAAGCACCGTCCAATGAGTTCTGAAGCATTTGGCTGAATATGAGCAGATAATATTGCCCGAAACACTTCAGAATTCATCCTGCTGCTTTTGTCAGCAGTCACATCATCAATAAATACAAGAGAACCAGTTCCATTGGCAGCAATACATGACCACACCATGACACTACCACCACCATGCTTCACTGACGAGGTGGTATGCTTAGGATTATGAGCAGTTTCTTTCCTTCTCCATACTCTTCTCTTCCCATCACTCTGGTACAAGTTGATCTTGGTCTCATCTCTCCATAGGATGTTGTTCCAGAACTGTGAAGGCTTTTTTAGATGTCGTTTGGCAAACTCTAATCTGGTCTTCCTGTTTCTGAGGCTCACCAATGGTTTACACCTTGTGATGAACCCTCTGTATTCACTCTGGTGAAGTCTTCTCTTGATTGTTGACTTTGACACACATACACCTACCTCCTGGAGAGTGTTCTTGATCTGGCCAACTGTTTTCTTCACCAGGGAAAGAATTATTCGATCATCCACTACAGTTGTTTTCCGTGGTCTTACGGGTCTTTTGGTGTTGCTGAGCTCACCCAGGGGCGTAACTAGAAGTGACTGGGCCCCACAGCAAATATTTGCAAGGGCCCCTCCAGCGCGCTTCGCACCTCCCTCCTCCTGTGTAAACCCCACTCCTTTGGCACAGTGTAGCGGTATACTGTATATTGTGTGCCACAGTGTAGCGGTATACTGTATATTGTGTGGCACAGTATAGGCTATATGTGTATAACAAACATATTTCATATGAAAACTTACAATTACTTGACTTGGTCCTTGGGGATCTCGGACGCCACTTCAACACTTTGCCCGGGGGCTCGGTGGAGCTGATGTTGTGCTTTATCCTAATGAGAAAGATTTCATAATAAGGATTTGGAGAAGGGGCAGAGGGATAGCAGAGCAGGGAGAGGCTGGTGCTGCTACTAGGGGGTCATACCATGGGGGAATAATAAAGCCCACCATAATGCCCCCCCAGTAGAAATAATTCTCCTTATAATGTGACAGTGCAAAAATACCCCCTTGTAATTCCCCCAGTTAAGCTAATGTCCCCATAGTGCCCCCATAATGTCCCAGTATAAAATACCCCTATATAGTGCCCCCAGTAAATTCCCACATAGTGCTCCTCTCTCCACATCCTGCTAGTGCCCCCCATAATGTACCAGTATAAAATGCCCCATATATAGTGCCCCAGTAGATGCCCCTCAGTGTCCGGCCTCTGATAGGCTGCCGGCCTAGTGTCCCCCATAATGCCCCCCAATAATGTGCCAGTAAGTGTCCCCATAGATGCCCCCCCATCATGTGCCAGTTTCAAGTGCCTCTCACCTCCCCCCCGCATGTCCCAGTATCATAGTGCCATCTCCCCCCCGAATGTGCCAGTATCAAGTGCCTCTCTCCTTCCCACCCCCCATGTGCCAGTATCATAGTGCCAAACCCCCCCATGTGCCAGTATCAAGTTCCTCTCTCTCCCCCCATGTCCCAGTATCATAGTGCCATCTTCCCCCCAAAAAAGTGACAGTATCAAGTGCCTCTCCCCCCATGTGCCAGTATCATAGTGCCAAACCCACCCATGTGCCAGTATCAAGTGCCAACCCCCCCCCCATGTGCCAGTATCAAGTACCTCTCTCCTCCCCCCCATGTGCCAGTATCAAGTGCCTCTCTTTTCCCCCCATGTCCCAGTATCATAGTGCCATCTCCCCCCCCCCAAAAAAGTGCCAGTATCAAGTGCCTCTCTCCCCCCCATGTGCCAGTATCATAGTGCCAAACCCACCCATGTGCCAGTATCAAGTGCCTCTCTTTTCCCCCCATGTCCCAGTATCATAGTGCCATCCCCCCCCCCAAAAAAAAGTGCCAGTATCAAGTGCCTCTCTCCCCCCCATGTGCCAGTATCATAGTGCCAAACCCACCCATGTGCCAGTATCAAGTGCCAACCCCCCCTCCCACATCCCAGTATCAAGTGCCTCTCCCCCCCCCCATGTGCCAGTATCAGGTGCCTCTCCCCCCCATGTGCCAGTATCAGATGCCAACCCCCCTCCCCCGCATGTGCCAGTATCAGGTGCCTCTCCCCCCCCATGTGCCAGTATCAGGTGCCAACCCCCCTTCCCCCATGTGCCAGTATCAAGTGCCTCCCGCTCCCCCCATGGCAGTAACAGTCGGGTATTAAAAAAAATATATAAACTTACCTCCATGTCAGCCTCTTCCTGTGTCCCGCCCTGTATGTCCATATATGCAGTCAGTGCTTGTATTTCAGAAAAGTTTCTGCTGGGATTCGAACCCACAACCTTCATGTATCAGAGACAAAGCATTTACCCACATAGCCATAAAGGCTGCCTTGCCACTGACTGAAAAAATATGAGACTTCTACTGTTATAGCTGGCTAAGTGTACATCTATACACATGACAGAGAGACAAGTCATGAAAGATTATATCTCCGAGAGCTTGGCTAAGGGACACATCAGACCCTCTTCTTCACCCGTGGCTGCAGGGTTTTTCTGCGTCCTTGCCTAGATTTTCGCGAATTTAACCGGATAACCATCCGAGACCCATACCCTCTTCCTCTCATTCCTGACCTGTTTAATCAGATTGCGGGTGCTAGGTGGTTCTCCAAACTTGATCTTAGGGGGGCCTACAATCTGATTCGTATCAAGGAAGGGGATGAGTGGAAGACAGCTTTTAACACCCCTGAGGGGCATTATGAAAATCTAGTCATGCCTTTCGGTCTGACCAATGCTCATTCTGTCTTCCAACATTTCGTTAATGACATTTTTAGTCATCTTATCTGCAGGTTTGTGGTGATATACCTAGATGATATTTTAGATTATTCGTCTGATCTGAAAACACATGAGGTGCATGTCAGACAGGTACTGCAGGTCCTACGGACGAATAAATTATATGCTAAAATTGAAAAGTGTATCTTCGCCGTTCAGGAAATACAGTTCCTAGGTTATTTATTATCTGCTTCAGGTTTCCGTATGGATCCTAGGAAGGTCCAGGCAATTTTAGATTGGGATCTTCCTGAGAACCTCAAAACACTGCAACGGTTCTTGGGCTTCGCAAATTTCTATAGAAAATTCATTAAAAATGATTCGGTGATTGTAAAACCCCTTACTGACATGACTAGGAAGGGGACTGATTTTTCTAAATGGTCTGACGCCGCTAAAATTGCTTTTTCCTCTCTAAAAGAGAGGTTTACCTCGGCACCTGTACTAATCCAACCTGATGTCTCCCAGCCTTTTATTGTTGAAGTAGATGCGTCAGAGGTGGGAGTGGGGGCTGTGCTGTCTCAGGGTCCGTCTCCTGGCAAATGGCGTCCTTGTGCTTTCTTTTCTAAAAAACTATCTGCAGCAGAGAAGAACTATGATATTGGCAATAGGGAACTATTAGCTATTAAACTAGCTTTTGAAGAATGGCGTCACTTTTTAGAGGGGGCAATCCACCCCGTCACTGTGATTACGGACCACAAAAACCTTCTGTACCTCGAATCAGCTAAGCGTCTCACCCCTAGACAAGCTAGGTGGTCGCTATTTTTTACCAGGGTTAACTTTGTTATTACCTATCGTCCTGGGGCAAAAATTACCAAGGCAGATGCATTATCTCGTAGTTTCCCTGGAGGGGGTAATGTGAGTGATCCGGTACCCATTCTACAAAGAGGAGTGGTGGTCTCTGCGGTACACTCTGTTCTGGAGGGGAAGGTGTTAGAGGCCCAGGGGGACGCCCCGGTCTCTTGCCCCTCAGAGAAATTGTTTGTACCGTTAAACCTGCGTCTCGAATTATTAAAGGAACATCATAATTCAGCACTTGGTGGGCATCCGGGTAGTAAAGCAGCCTTGGAGCTATTGTCTCGTCATTTTTGGTGGCCAAGGTTGCGTCAGAATGTAATGGATTTTGTGTCTTCTTGTTCTACTTGTACGCGCGCGAAAGTCTCTCATACACGTCCTGCAGGGTCTTTATTGCCACTTGTCATTCCCAATAGGCCATGGACACATCTGTCAATGGATTTTATCACTGACTTACCTTTGTGTGCGGGTAAAACAGTTATCTTGGTAGTAGTGGACAGGTTTAGCAAAATGGTACACTTCATTGCGTTACCCGCACTACCTAATGCTAAGACTCTTGCTCAGTGAAATCGTGAAGCTTCACGGGGTCCCTTCCGATGTTGTTTCGGATCGGGGAACCCAGTTTATTTCTAAATTTTGGAAAGCTTTTTGTTCCCGTTTGGGGGTACACTTGTCCTTTTCCTCAGCTTTCCATCCTCAGTCGAATGGACAGACTGAGCGTACCAACCAAAACCTTGAGACATATCTAAGATGTTTTGTGTCTAAAAAACCAAGAGGTGTGGTCATCATATTTACCGTTAGCCGAGTTTGCCATAAATAATCGCCGTCAGGAATCTACTGGCAAGTCACCATTTCTTGGTGCATATGGTTTTCATCCCCAATTCTGTACTTTCAAAGAGGGGGGGTCTTCTGGGGTTCCCGAAGAGGAACGGTTTTTGTCATCTCTTTCATCTGTATGGCAGAAAGTGCAAGCTAATTTGAAAAATATGGGAGGTAAATATAAATGCATGGCTGATAAAAAACGGTCGCCAGGTCCGGACCTAGGAGTGAATGACTATGTGTGGTTATCTACTAGGAATATTAAATTAAAGGTTCCCTCTTGGAAACTGGGTCCTAGGTTTATTGGTCCTTACAAAATACGTCAATACGTTCCAAGAGGTGGAGCTAGGAACACACCGAGACGTGCACCCAAACCAGTCAGTTATCGATAGAGTGCTGTGATCACCACGAGATTCTCATATTACAAAATAGTAGCCATCATTAACCCCGTGGCTTTTCGCCTGGAGCTACCTCAGACTTTTAAAATTCATAACGTCTTCCATAAGTCGTTACTCAAAAAGTATGTTCCACCTCTAGAACCATCACCGCTGCCACCCCCTCCTGTTATTGTGGATGGTAATCTAGAGTTTCAAATATCCAAAATTGTTGATTCTCGTCGGGTCCGCCGCTCTCTTCAATATCTGGTGCATTGGAGGGGTTACGGTCCCGAGGAAAGAATGTGGGTTCCAGCGTCTGAGGTAAACACTGACAGGTTAGTTCGGGTTTTTCATGCCTCTCATCCTGAGAGACCTAGTCCTGAGTGTCCGGAGGCCCCTCGTGGAAGGGGGGGTACTGTCACGAGGGTGTCAAGAGCCACGTCTGACTCCGTTATACCCGGGGTCAGGAAGTCGCAGCGGGTGGCTGCGCGTTCTATGTATAAAGATAGTGCTGTTTCTCAATGGTAGCTTTCTGTGTTTGCCTTGCAACCCTTTTTGGCTCATTCAGGGATCCGTAGCTTCTTCTCCTCAGCTGTTTCTTGTCCAGCACTCCTAACCTCCTTATATTCCCCTCTCTCACTTCTCTGGTTGCCAGATATAGAGCTTCCTGCCTGGACTTCTATACTGACCCACTGGAGCTGTGTAGCTGTGTTCCCTGGTTGTTGTTCCAGAACGTTACCCTCCGGATCCCTGTTGGGCCTTTGTGGTCTGCCGTTGTCGCCCACCTGGGATTATAGGTTTTGTCTGTGTTGTCTGTCCTCTCCTTGGTGTTTTCCTTTTAGTGTCAGTGGTCCGGACTTGTGATGCCAGCGCCTCGTTCACTACATAGGGCTCATCTTAGGGAAAGCCAGGGTTTAGGCACGTGATCGGCGTACGGGTGAGGAACCCATCTAGGGACGTCAGGGCAGTCAGGTGCCAGCCTCAAGGTGAGTCAGGGGTCACCACCTTTCCCTCTCCCTTGGACAGGGCCTTCCCATTTCCCTCCCTTTGCGTGACGCCGGTCATTACAGTATAGTGTCCCAACTTTTTTGGAATCCGGTTTGTATATATATTATGTATATATTTACCGAACGATTATCTTGTTCACCTGCTGCGGCATTCATACTTACTCTGTTTATAGACAGTGTATATATATATATATATATATATATATATATATGTTAAAGCAAGAAGTTTACATACACTATATAAAAAGACACATATGTATGTTTTTCTCAATATCTGACATGAAATCAAAATAAACCTTTCCTGTTTTTGGTCAATTAGGATTGCCATTAGGGATGAGCGAATCGAAGTCGATTTGCATAAAACTTTGTTCCAATACTGTACTGAGCAGGAGCTCTGTACAGTATTAGAATGTATTAGCTCCGGTGAGCCCAAGCTAATGCTTTGCGAAGTCTCGTGAGACTTCAGGTAATAACTTCATAAATTAATTTGTACTGTAAAAAAAACTATTTCCCGAACTCGGGTTCGGTTCCAAGGTACCACTTGGAACTGAACCCGAGTTTGGGAAATGTTTTTTTTCAGTACAAATTAATGTAGGTCTTTGTTCCCGTGTGCATAAACATTAATCTGGCTTTTTTATGTTTCTTTTGGAGTAATGGCTTCTTCCTGGCAGAGTAGCCTTTCAGCCCATGTTACATAGTAACTAGAGATGAACGAATCGAAGCTGACGAAGTGGAATTTTATCAGAATTTCAGGAAAAATTAGATTCACAACGAATGCGAATTTCCTAAAATGGCGGCTACACATGTGAGGACATGGGGCAAGGAACTCTGGTAAGGTGGGATGACCCGTAATGCCATGCATGCAGCCAATCAGCAGCCAGCCCTGTGATGTCACATCCCTATAAACACAGCGGCCATTTTGGATTCAGACATTTTCCAACGTTTGGAGTTCAGGGACAGATGTGAGAAGACGCTAGGGACAGCAATAGGAAAAACCTCATTCTGACAAAAAAAACTGAAAAAATGATTTATAAGTGCAGGGAAAGGATAGGAAGAAATCATTTCACAGCATCTTAGTGCAGGGAGAGATGTCAGAAGATGCTACGGACAGTGCTTTGCGATTTACAAGTGCAGAGAAAGATTTTTTTGGGGATCCAAATAGCGTTATACAGCTCTGTAATTCCAGAAATTTGTTCTTGGGGTGCAAGTGCTATGTTGAAAAGCCTTTAGTAGCTTATATCTGTGGAAAAAGAAAACTATATATGCAGTTCACTTCTGCAGTTATATGTGGTGAAAGCGTTAAGTGACGTATTTCATTACACAAAGAAAAATATATACCCATTTCACTGTTGCAGTTATTTTTGGTGAAAGCGTTTAGTGGCCTATTTCAGTACAAAACAAAAAATATATACGCATTTCACAGTTGCAGTTATTTGTGGTGAAAGTGTTTAGTGGCCTATTTCAGTGCAAAAAGAAAAATATATTTGTCGCTTTTAGGGTTGTTTTAATTTGTTTTTAATTTATTTAGTTCAGCTAAAAGTATGTAAGACAGAGAAGTGCCAGGCTATGCACAGAGGAGTGGCAGAGGCCTAAATGTTTCCGGCGCCGGTAGAGGACGCAGCAGAGTAAGGGGTCGTGGCAGCAGGAGTCTAAATGAAAGACCTGAGCTCCTGGTGTCATCTAGCGGACATGCCTTGACCAGCAACCCGGCGGTTCTTGATTGGTTAACTCGGTCATCCACTTCATCCCAAGTGACATCAGACTCCCCCAGCCAAGAACTGGAGGAGACATCCGCCGCTTCCTCCGCTAGGTGGGCAAGTAGTGATGAGGAGAGTGGCGTAGGAGGTGGTGTTACGAGCGGTCAGGATCCTGACCCAGAGACTGTTGAGGAGGACATCAGTGACGTGCAGACACTATTCGATGATGATGATGAAGCTGATCACACTTGGGAGCCTGGTGCAGAAGGGGCTTCATCATCAGCAGCAGAAGAAGGTGGCAGCTTGCCCGTGAGGCAGCGGCTGAGCCAGCATGGCTGGGAGTCAGCAGGGTGGCAGCAGTGGGAGGTCGGTAGCCAAACGTGCCCGTGGTAGACCACCTGTTTCGCAGCAGCCTACCTGCCCGGGAAGTAGTGGTGCAGGCGTTCATGGAGGCAGCAGTGGTAGCAATCAGTCAGTGCGGACTGTTGGGGTTAAAATCACCTACTCGGCGGTGTGGCAGTTTTTTGTTAAGCCGCCGGAGGAGGTTAACATAGCCATATTTAGAATCTGTGGGCAGAAGGTGCAGCATCGCCACGGTGCCAATGTTGGCACCGCGGCCCTGTGTCAACATATGCAGCATCACTATAAAGTGGCCTGAGAGAACCGTGGCTCCGATGTGGTGGTACAGCCTGCCGCAGCAACCTCTGCATCACCCAGTGGCTCGCAACTGTTTTCAGCCAGTCAAGGCTCCACCACCTCAGCCGAAGGTAGCTGTCTGTCATTCCCATCTTCTGCTGGTCCAGATGCTCCTGCTCCTCCTCCTACTCCTCGTCAGTCATTCCATCAGCAATCGATCACCGAAGCGATTGCCAAGAGACAGCAGAATGCTTGCACTCATCAAATGGAGCAGAAGCTGAATGTGCTCCTGTCCAAGTTGCTGGTGCTGCAGTCCCTCCCTTTCCAAGTGGTGGACTCTGTACCTTTCAGAGAACTGATGGCTTGTGTCAAGCTGAGGTGGAAAGTCCCAAGCCATCATTTCTTTGTGAAAAAGGCAATACCACCCCTGCACAATATGTAGAACAGAAGGTGAGCCAGTGCTTGAGCCTGTCAGTATTAGCCAAAGTGCATGGCAGCGCTGACGTGTGGAGCTGAAACTACGGTCAGGGACAGTACATGTCCTTTACGGCCCACTGGGTGAATGTGGTTTCTGCACAGCCACACCAGCAACTTGGCCAGGTCACGCAGCTTCCGCCTCCACTTTGTCACGCCGTTAGTCCAGCAATAATGTCCGCCTCTGCCTCCTCATCCTCCACCATGTCCTTAGCCTACCCTGCAGGGACAAGTCACAGTGCCCCTCCAGCATGCCACATGTGCAGGGCACGGCGGTGACACGCTGTTCTGCACCTCATATCCCTGGGCGAACTGAGTCACACAGGGGAGAAACTGCTCCGTGTCCTTCATCAAGAAATCAAATCCTGGCTTTCTCCCCAACAACTCAAAAGCGGAACCATGGTGACCGACAACGGGAAGAACATTGTGTCGCCGCTGCATCAAGGAGGGATGAACAAAGTACACTGCAAAGGACACCCTCCTTGAGCTGCAGCGGCAGAATGCATCCCCCAACATAGGCTGATATACGACGTTTCCACCCGTTGGAATTCCACCCTCCATATGTTGGACCGACTATACGAACAGAGAAAGGCCATCAACAATTTATTGATGATCCAGACGGATAGGAGTACTCCCCTGTGTAACTTTCATGTCAGCCAGTGGCAGCTCATGCGTGACACCTGCCATTTTGCTCAGACCCTTTGAGGATACCATGTTATTTGTCAGTCACCAGGACTATGGGATGAACAATGTCATTCCACTGCTTCATGTCCTGGAACAGATGGTGGTAACAATGGCTGGTCAGGGGACAGGAGACGTGGCACCTAGATCTCACGGCCACATGAGCCCTGTGGGGGCTGAACTGGAAGAGGAGGAGGAGGGGGAGAAGGACACTGGAACACAGGCAATGTGTAGCGAAATGGGTGGTTGTTCTACTCAGCTGACAGGAGAGGAGGAGCAGGAGAAGCCAGAGGAGCTACAGGGCAATGAGGAAGACGAGACAGAGGACCCAGAAAAACCGTGGCAGTATGCAGTGGAGATGGAGGCAGGGAGTCCCTCCGAGTCACTTGCACAAATGGTCTGATGCATGCTCACTTGCGTAGTGACAGCCGAATTGTCACCATTTGGCAGAGGGATGACTTCTGGCTCTCCACCTTGTTGGACCCTCGTTACCGGTCCAAAATGAGGGCCTTTTTTACACCCACTAAGAGGGAGGACAAATTGAACTACTATAGAGACATCCTATGTAGTCAGTTGGCCGCTGCCTATCTGCGCCATCGTCCATACTCTCGCAGGTCTGACCGGGGGGGCCCTCTGCGCTCACGTTCTACTGCAATTGCTGCTGGGGAGGGGTGGGGTGGCAGAAGCAGTACCAGCTCCATCTGCAGCAGCCTGAGTCTACAGTCGCTGATGAGTAGCTTTCTTCACCCGCATAATGAAGAAACCAGCACCAGCACTCACCAGCAGCAGCAGGTAGACCTGGAGCAGGACCTGCAGCAGCAGGTGGTGGCATACTTGGACAGCACCCTTCCAACCCACATTAAAGATCCGCTGGACTACTATGCAGCCAAACTGGATTTGTAGCCGCAACTAGCAGAGTTTGCTCTGGAAAAGCTGTCCTGCCCGGCTAGTAGTGTGACATCAGAGCAGGTGTTTAGTGTGGCGGGGCAATAGTTACTCCAAGGAGAACTTGCCTGTCCACCCAAAACGTGGAGAGACTTACCTTTGTCAAGATGAATCAGGCGTGGATCAGCCAGGATTTCCACCCACCAATGCCTGATGCATCTGATTAGAGCATCCATGCTGCCTCACCAAAACCCTGAAAAAAGAGACCAGTTTCTTCTGGCTACCTGCCTCAGCTACTACTCTGAAGCTGCCACCCACCTGATGCCACACATCTGATGCCAAATGCTCTTTCTTTCACTCACCTTCATCAGTGGGTACTGGTTTTGCCACCCACCGCTCCACTCTGTCACGGGTCACTTTGTGGTCTCCTGATGCTGCTACTACCATCTCCACACTATGTCACCTTCACACTCTGTGGTTTCCTGATGCTTCTGCCATCTCCAAACTATGTCACCTTGCCACTCTGTGGTATCCTGATGCTGATGCTACTGCCATCGCCACACTATGTCACCTTGACACTCTGGGGTATCCTGATGCTGCTGCTGCTATATCCACACTATGTCACCTTGCCACTCTGTGGTATCCTGATGCTGCTGCTGCCGCCATATCCACACTATGTCACTAGAGATGATCGAATCAAAGCTGAAAAAGTGGAATTCGATCCGAATTTCAGGAAAAATTCAATTTGCAATGTGGTAACGAATCACATTATTCCTAAAATGGCGGCTACACGTGTGAGGACTGAGGATATGGGGCAAGGAACTATGAGAAGGTGGGATCACCCAGATTGACATGCCTGCATGTTGCCAATCAGCAGCCAGTCAGCCATGTGATGTCACAGCCCTATAAATACGGCAGCCATCTTAGAGTCAGACATTTTCCAGCATTCAGAGTGCAGGAACAGATGTGTAAAGGTGCCGGGAACAGCAATTGGAAAAACCTGATTGTGGAAAATAAAGATAGAAAAAATGATTTATAAGTGCAGGGAAAGGATAAGGAGGAATCATTTCACAGCATCTTAGTGCAGGGAGAGATATCAGAATGCGCTAGGGACATTGATAGGGAAGCGATTTACAAGTGCAGGGGATCCAAATAGCCATTAGACAGCTCTGTCATTCCAGCTATTTGTTATTGGGCTGCAAGTGCTATGTTGAAAAGCCTTTAGCGGCTTATATCTTAGTATCTTTAGTATCTTTATATCAGAACAGCAAGAAAAATATATACGCATTTTACTTCTGCAGTTATTTCTGGTGAAAGAGTATAGGGGCGTATTTCAGTAAAAAAATAAAAAAATATACGCACTGCACTGTTGCAGTTATTTCTGTTGAAAGCGTATAGGGGCGTATTTCAGTACTACAAGAAAAATATATACACACTTCACTCCTTAAGTTTTTCTGGTCAAAGCATATAGTGGCCTATTTCTGTCCAAGAAGAAAAATATATTCTCATTTTGGTGCTCGCTCAGAACACATTGCTATATTCGTGTGCTTGGCCAAGCAAGCGAGTATAATAGAAGTCAATGGGAGACAACCAGGACCCCCTGCTCGGAAGAGAAGAAGGTGTCTGGTTCAGAAAAAAAGATTAGAAATTGATGGAAACTCCATCAAAATGGTTTTGGAAACCGTATTAGTGATGTCCGGATCATGAACGAATCGTTCTTTTGAACCGATTCAGTTCACTGAAGCGGAAGAGTCGGTTCCTCTGACTGAGCTGATCCGAGTGAAACGGCTCAGTCAGATTAGCATAGAGGCAGCAGCAGGCAGTGTAATAGGAGCCGACAGTGGAGGCTAGCCCCGCCCTCCAACCAATCAGAGGCAGCCAGCAGTCCAGCACTGACTCACAGCACAGGGGGAGTCGCAGGGACTCAGAGAATCGTTTGAGAGTTTATTATTTAAAAGAATCTAATGAGTCAGAGACTCATTTGGTTCTTTGAGTTAAAAGAACCGTGAGTCACCGAGTCCCTGCCAGGCTCCCTGCTTCCCGATAAGTCCGTCGGGGGGGGGGAGGCATTAGTATAGCATGTAGCAGAGCTGTGTGTGTACAGGGTGCATGTAGCAGTGTAGCATTATGCATAGCAGAGCAGGAAGTCTGGCAGGGACTCGGTGACACGATTCTTTTAACTAATAACCTCTCAGACAATTATCTGAATCCCTGCAATAACTATAGCCACTACATCCCAGTCTGCTCCACTGCATTCACTGCAGCAGAGCTGTGTTTGCCAGGAGCAAGTCCCTCCTGACCTTCGGTTCACTTGAGAGCCGACTCAGCAAGTGAACCGAAGATCCGATGAGCTGAGCATGCGCATTAATCTTCAGTTCACTTGCTTCTGCAGGCTCAGGAAGTGAACCGAAGATCCAATTCATGAATCGGTTCTTTTGAGTGAACTGATTCAAATGAACCGATTCATAAAAAAGATCCAAACATCCCATCTCTAAACAGTATTAAGAGGATAGTTGGATGCATCCTAGACTCCTATTATGCATGACATACAATAGACAACCACACAAAGGCTATATGCCAAAAGCCAGGTATGTACAAGTCACCCATCTATCCATGAGACAGATAGCCAGCATACCTTACAATGGCAGCCTCATGCACTATGAGATATTCCAAACCAGCTCTCATCTGACTGAGAATCAGTAAACCTCAAAGTTATTTTGCATTTGTTGAATGGCTTGGGTGGACCTGCACACTTAGATCAATATCATTAGGGCGACAAAATATTTTCCGATTGTCCTAACATAATATTCAATAACCTTTCTATACAGTTTTGTCATGTAAAAACTCATTTGCATAAACATGGGCATATGGGAAAGACATGCAAATGAGCAGAATCTGCCTTGTTTTTCAGCTGTCATAAGACTATGAAAACCAATAGATGGCGCTATTGAGTTATGAACAGCACCCTCTATTGGTTTCACAGTCTTATGACAAGACAAATATTCTTGTCAGAAGACTATGAAACCAAAAGAGGGCGCGTTTCATAACTCAATAGTAGTGATGAGCGGCAGGTCCCATATTGGAATTCGGGATATTTCGCGAATATTCGCTAGAATATTCGTTTCATATTCGCGAATATTTGTATTCGAGATTATTTTCGAAATTGCGATTAATCTAAATTGTAAAAATCGCGTAATGTGAAGTTGATCAAAAAAGAATATATAGCAGTAAATATAGTGCTATTTATTCGTTTTAAGAATATTCGTCATATTCTAAAACAAGAATATATAGCAATATAGCGAATATTCGAGAAAATACAAACAGAGCAATTTAGCTAAGCTAATAGAGTGCTATAATTTTTTTTTTAATAGTGTACATTTTTCAAAATCGGAAGTTCAGAAGAGAGAAAAAAAGAAGACAAAAAAAAATTATAGCACTATATTAGCTAAAATGCTCTATATTTGTATTTAGCGAATATTCACTATATTGCTATATATTCTTGTTTTAGAATATGACTAGAGTTGAGCGAACACCTGGATATTCGGGTTCGAGAAGTTCGGCCGAACTTCCCGGAAATGTTCGGGTTCGGGATCCGAACCCGACCAGACCTTCGTCCCGAACCCGAACCCCATTGAAGTCAATGGGGACCCGAACTTTTCGGCACTAAAAAGGCTGTAAAACAGCCCAGGAAAGAGCTAGAGGGCTGCAAAAGGCAGCAACATGTAGGTAAATCCCCTGCAAACAAATGTGGATAGGGAAATGAATTAAAATTAAAAAAAAAATTAAAAAAAATTAACCAATATCAATTGGACAGAGGTCCCATAGCAGAGAATCGGGCTTCACGTCAGCAGAGAATCAGTCTCTTCATGCCGTAGCAGAGAATCTGGCTTAATGTCAGCAGAGAATCAGTCTCTTCATGCCATAGAAGAGAATCTGGCTTCATGTCAGCAGAGAATCAGACTTCATGTCATAGCAGAGAATCAGGCTTCACGTCACCCACCACTGGAACAGGCCACTGTCACATATTTAGGCCCCGGCACCCAGACAGAGGAGAGAGGTCCCGTAACAGAGAATCTGGCTTCATGTCAGCACAGAATCAGTCTTCATGTCATAGCAGAGAATCAGGCTTCACGTCACCCACCACTGGAACAGGCCACTGTCACATATTTAGGCCCCGGCACCCAGACAGAGGAGAGAGGTCCCGTAACAGAGAATCTGGCTTCATGTCAGCACAGAATCAGTCTTCATGTCATAGCAGAGAATCAGGCTTCACGTCACCCACCACTGGAACAGGCCACTGTCACATATTTAGGCCCCGGCACCCAGACAGAGGAGAGAGGTCCCGTAACAGAGAATCTGGCTTCATGTCAGCAGAGAATCAGTCTTCAAGTCATAGCAGAGAATCAGGCTTCACGTCACCCACCACTGGAACAGGCCACTGTCACATATTTAGGCCCAGGCACCCAGGCAGAGGAGAGAGGTCCCGTAACAGAGAATCTGGCTTCATGTCAGCAGAGAATCAGTCTTCATGTCATAGCAGAGAATCAGGCTTCACGTCACGCACCACTGGAACAGGCAACTGTCACATATTTTAGGGATAGATTTAAAGTAGGCCTGATACAGCAGAAACCACTAATTTTGAGAATTGCAAATTTGGGAATTGTTTTTCAACCCAGAACAAAATCTGCGCTTTGACGGTCACAAACAATAACTTGACCAGCTAAAACAGTACAGATTTGGTTGAATAGAAATGTGAGGCCTATTTTTTACGCGCTGTGTGACAGATATACCTTTAATCACAGAATTAGACTTGTATCTGCACGGTAGCGTGTGTGTTAAGTTTTTCAGAATGACACTATCAGCACCTTGAATCTAAGATATCCTTTTTGGGATAGATTTAAAGTAGGCCTGATATAGCAGAAACTACTAATTTTGAGAATGGCAAATTTGGGAATAGTTTTTCAACCCAGAACAAAAACTGTGCTTTTACGGTCACTACAAATAACTTGACCAGCTAAAACAGTACTGATTTGGAGGAATATAAATGTCAGGTCTATTTTTTAGGCGCTGGGTGACAGGCTCAACTTGCCCCTGATGTAGTATATGGCCAAAAAATAACCACACTATTGATGGTTAAATGCACTTGGGTGACACAGGCTCAGCCTGCATCTGATGTAGTATATGGCCAAAAAATAACCACACTGTTGATGGTTAAATGCACTTGGGTGACACAGGCTCAGCCTGCACCTGATGTAGCATATGGCCAAAAAATAACCACACTGTTGATGGTTAAATGCACTTGGGTGACACAGGCTCAGCCTGCACCTGATGTAGTATATGGCCAAAAAATAACCACACTGTTGATGGTTAAATGCACTTGGGTGACACAGGCTCAGCCTGCACCTGATGTAGTATATGGCCAAAAAATAACCACACTGTTGATGGTTAAATGCACTTGGGTGACACAGGCTCAGCCTGCACCTGATGTAGTATATGGCCAAAAAATAACCACACTGTTGATGGTTAAATGCACTTGGGTGACACAGGCTCAGCCTGCAGCTGATGTAGGATATAGCAAAAAATAACCACACTATTGATGGTTAAATGCACTTGGTGGTAGCTTGTGCTGGCGCACCACAAGCCACAAAATGGCCACCGATCACCCCAGAAAAAAGTGATATGAAAACGCTCTGGGCAGCCTAAAAAAATTGAGCAATTCAATATTAGCACTTCAATGATCCACAGCTGGAGATCGATCACTGAATTAAGTATTTTGGAGGAGTTAATCTGCCTAATCTCGCCCTAACGTCGCAGCAGCAACCTCTCCCTATGCTTGAATCAGCAGAGTGACGTGCAGCGCTACGTGACCCAAGCTTATATAGAGGCTGGGTCACATGCTGCACTGGCCAATCACAGCCATGACAATAGTAGGCAAGGCTGTGATGGCCTCTTGGGGCAAGTAGTATGACGCTTGTTGATTGGCTGCTTTGCAGCCTTTCAAAAAGCGCCAAGAAAGCGCCGAACACCGAACCCGTACTTTTACGAAAATGTTTGGGTTCGGGTCCGTGTCACGGACACCCCAAAATTCGGAACGAACCCGAACTATACAGTTCGGGTTCGCTCATCCCTAAATATGACGAATATTCTAAAAAACAAATATATAGCAATACAACGAATATTTGTAAAATATACATGTAGACTGCAATTTAGCTAATATAATGCTATAACCTTTTTTTTTTCAAAGTTGTAATTTTTCTTCAAATCTGAAGTTCATAAGAGAAAAAAATTACGACTATGAAAAAAAGTTTATAGCACTATATTACCTAAATTGCAGTCTATATGTGTATTTTACGAATATTCGCTATATTGCTATATATTCTTGTTTGAGAATATGACGAATATTCTAAAAAACTAAATATTAGAGATATATTGCGAATATATTCGTTATTTAGAATATTCGTCTTTTTTTTATGTGTACTGTTATTTCACTTTGGCATACTCCTCCACGACAAGCGTCCCCGTCACCATGGGAACGCCTGTGGGTTAGAATATACAATCGGATCTGAGTTTTCACGATCTCAGGGAAAACTCAGATCCGATGGTATTTTCTAACCCACAGGCATTACCATGGTAACGGGGACGCTTGTCAGGGAGGAGTATGCCGAAGTGGAATAACAGTACACATTGAAAAAATAATGAATATACTCACTATATTGCTATATATTTGTTTTTTAGAATATTCGTCATTTTTTTTCCATATGAAAACATGATTCCTTCCTGCTTAAGTTGCTTGTGGGCCAATAACTCATTGAACAAAATCACAGAAATATCGTGGCAAATTCGGGGGAACTGCTCAGACCCCAAACACTGTAGGGTGTTTTTCATTGGGGGAGCAGTCCCACCGCATGTGGACCGCAGCAAACGACTATCCCCAGCAAAAAATGCATACAATGGAGGATGTCGGCGCGGTCCACATGCACCACAAAGGCATCCTACACAAACCAAAGCATTGTGCTGATGAAAATATAATCATATAAATCACAGAAAAAAATGCACCAAACGGATATGTCACTGACTATACTGGCTAGTCATAAATGCAGATATTAAAAGCTGAGACTTTTGCCAATATATTCCTGTCAGGAAAATATCGGAGCCCATCATGCACCACGTCACGGTCACTCAACATGGCAAGGGGTCCTACCACTACGCTAACTATGGTGTGAACAAGGTCTGAAGGTGATGAAATCCAGCTCACGGCCAAGCTTCCACACAACCGCCTAGCAGGACAACTAGTGCAATGTGAACAAAGCAAGACTGTAAGCCACACCCATATCAGACCGTGTGATGGAGGTTACCAGGTGATGTATACAATAACTCATTGACCCCCAAGAAAGAAGCAGGGAGGAATCATGTTTTCATAAGTTAAAAAATGACAAATATTCGATATAGTGAATATATAGCACTACTGTATATTAGAAATATTCGCCAATTAGCGAAGTTGCGATATTCGCGATAAATATTCGCTATTCGAATATTCGCACTCAACACTACTCAATAGCGCCATTTATTGATTTTATAGTCTTCTGGCAAGAATATTTGAGTCTTATGACAAGCTTATTAGTGTAGCCTTTTGCATGGGACATTTGCGATAAAAATTTGCGATTAGAATATTCGCGTTCTACACTAGGAGGATATATGACACTAGGAAAGCTGGGTAATAACTCAGTGATAAAATCTGACACTGGGAAAGCTAGGTAATAACTCGCAATCTACACTGAGTCATTACCCAGCTTTTCCAGTGTCAGATATTATCACTGACTCACTACATAATTATTACATAATATTCGCTATTTTGCTATATATTAGTTTTTTAGAATATTGTAAATATTCTAAAAAACAAATATAGAGCAATATAGCGAATATGATCTCAGCGAATAGTCTTGTCATAACACTGTGCAACTAATAGAGGGCGCTGTAATCATGACTCATGAATCATGACTCATGAACAGCGCCCTCCATTAGTTTCATAGTGTTATGACAAGACTATTCGCTGTTGTGAGTGAATAGTCTTGTCATAGCACTATGCAACTAATAGAGGGCGCTGTTCATGATAGATTCTGCTCATTTGCATGTCTTTCCCATATGCTCATGTTTCATACCGAACTTTAGGATTTTGGGACCCCGGACTCGAACCCGAACAATCTCGTAAAAGTTCGGGTTCGGTGTTCGTCGCTTTCTTGGTGCTTTTTGAAAGGCTGCACAGCAGTCAATCAACAAGCGTCATACTACTTGCCCCAAGAGGCCATCACAGCCATGCCTACTAATGGCATGGCTGTGATTGGCCAGAGCAGCATGTGACCCAGGCTCTATATAAGCTTGAGTCACGTAGCGCTGCACGTCACTCTGCTGTTACAAGTGTAGGGAGAGGATGCTGCTGGACTTGTGATTTCAGGGAGAGCATAGGAGAGAATCTAACTTAGCGATCTACAGACAAATAGTTGTGCTGGTGCAGGGCACTATCTTTTTACCCTGCCCTGAGCTCATTGACCAAAAAATACTAACTTTTAGAAATCTGTTAGTTAGGTGGGTGGCGGCGGCGGAAGATGACTGGGTGGAAGATGATGTGGAGGACGATGAGGTCCTCGACCCCACATGGAATTAAGGTCATGCGAGTGACCGATGTAGTTTGGAGGAAGAGGCGGTGGTCGCACAGAGCCACCAGCACAGCAGAAGAGTGAGCAGGGTGCAAAAGCTGCCCACCGCAGCAAGGGACCAAGCACACCAGTTTCTATGAGGAGGTAAGTTCTAGACTTGACAGCGGCGAATCAATGGATGTCGTGTATCTGGACTTCTCCAAAGCATTTGACACTGTACCACATAAAAGGTTAGTATATAAAATGAGAATGCTCGGACTGGGAGAAAACATCTGTAAGTGGGTAAGTAACTGGCTCAATGATAGAAAACAGAGGGTGGTTATTAACGGTACATACTCAGATTGGGTCACTGTCACTAGTGGAGTACCTCAGGGGTCAGTATTGGGCCCTATTGTCTACAATATATTTATTAATGATCTTGTAGAAGGCTTGCATAGTAAAATATCAATTTTCGCAGATGACACTAAACTGTGTAAAGTAATTTACACTGAAGGACAGTATACTACTACAGAGGGATCTGGATAGATTGGAGGCTTGGGCAGATAAGTGGCAGATGAGGTTTAACACTGACAAATGTAAAGTTATGCACATGGGAAGGAATAATGCAAGTCACCCGTACATACTAAATGGTAAAATACTCGGTAACACTGACATGGAAAAGGATCTAGGAATTTTAATAAATAGCAAACTAAGCTGCAAAAACCAGTGTCAGGCAGCTGCTGCCAAGGCCAATAAGATAATGGGTTGCATCAAAAGGGGCATAGATGCCCGTGATGAGAACATATTCCTACTACTTTACAAATCATTAGTCAGACCACACATGGAGTACTGTGTACAGTTCTGGGCTCCAGTGAAAAAGGCAGACATAGCAGAGCTGGAGAGGGTCCAGAGGAGGGCAACTAAAGTAATAACTGGAATGGGGCAACTACAGTACCCTGAAAGATGATCAAAATTAGGGTTATTCACGTTAGAAAAAAGCCGACTGAGGGTAGATCTAATTACTATGTATAAATATATTAAGGGGTCAGTACAGAGATCTATCCCATCTTCTATTTATTCCCAGGACTGTGACTGTGAGGAGGGGACATCCTCTGCGTCTGGAGGAAAGAAGGTTTGTACACAAACATAGAAAAGGATTCTTTACGGTAAGAGCAGTGAGACTATGGAACTCTCTGCCTGAGGAGGTGGTGATGGTGAGTACAATAAAGGAATTCAAGAGGGGCCTGGATGTATTTCTGGAGCGTAATAATATTACAGGCTATAGCTACTAGAGATGGGTCGTTGATCCAGGGAGATATTCTGATTGCCTGATTGGAGTCGGGAAGGAATTTTTTATTCCCTAAAGTAAGGAAAATTGGCTTCTACCTCACAGGTTTTTTTTGCCTTCCTCTGGATCAACTTGCAGGATAGCAGGCCGAACTGGATGGACGGATGTCTTTTTTCGGCCTTATGTACTATGTTACTATGTTACTATGTTACCAAAGCCAGCTCCAAGGAGTTCCCTGGCGTGGCAGTTCTTCAGACAATGTGCTGACGACAAGACACGAGTGGTTTGCATGCTGTGCAATCAGAGCCTGAAGCGAGGCATAAACGTTCTCAACCTGAGCACAACCTGCGTGACCAGGCATTTAAAGGGCTTCTGTCACCCCACTAAAGTAATTTTTTTTTTTTGGGCTAGTTAAATTACTTATATTGCGATATATGAAAATATAATGGTCTTACTTACTTTGATTCAGCAGTTTCTTCTAAAAACGAAGTTTTATAATATGTAAATTAGGTCTCTACCAGCAAGTAGGGCGGAGGAGGAGATCCCGGCTGGCCCTGTCAATCAACACAACGAGGGGCGGTTTTCTGCAGCTGCTACCAGCAAGTAGCCGCCCTACTTGCTGGTAGAGACCTAATTTACATATTATAAAACTTCGTTTTTAGAAGAAACTGCTGAATCAAAGTAAGTAAGACCATTATATTTTCATATATCGCAGTATAAGTAATTTAACTAGCCCAAAAAAAATATATGACTTTAGTGGGGTGACAGAAGCCCTTTAAGTGCAAAGCACGAGCTGCAGTGGAGTAGACACCTCAAAAACCAAGAAAGGTCTCTGGCTCCTCCTGCTTCCTCTTCTGCTGCAGTCGCGGCCTCTCCATCCACCTCTGGAGTTACAGTGCCACCTAGCACCCCGCAAACAGAGGATCTGCCAGCAACACCAACACCTGGGTCACCAAGCATCTCTACAATGTCCCACGGAAGCGTTCAGCTCTCCATATCCCAAACGCTGGAGAGGAAGAGGAAGAGGAAGAGGAAGTACCCCCCTACCCACCCGCGATCCCTAGCCCTGAATTCCAGCATTTCTAAATTACTTGCCTTTAAAATGCTGTCATTCCATCTAGTGGAGACGGATAGTTTTAAAGGCCTTATGGCGGTGGCTGTCCCACAGTACATCGTGCCCAGCCGCCACTACTTTTCAAGGTGAGCCATCCCTTCCCTTCACAACCAAGTAGGGGACAAAATCAGGTGTGCACAGCGCAACGCCATCTGTGGCAAGGTGCACCTGACTACGGATACGTGGACCAGTAAGCACAGTCAGGGCCGTTATATCTCCATAACAGCACACTGGGTAAATGCAGTGGCGGCTGGGCCTGAGGCGGATAGCAGTTTGGCGCATGTCCTTCCACCACCGAGGATTGCAGGGTGCTTCAGTTTGCCTCCTGTTGCTTCCTCCTCCTCCTACTCTGCTTCCTCATCCTCTACCAGCTCCTCATCCGGTCAGCGTAACACTTTCACCACCAACTTCAGCACAGCCAGGGGTAAATGACAGCAGGCAGTTTTAAAGCTTATCTGTTTGGGGGACAAACCCCACACCGCGCAGGAGCTGTGGACGGGCCTTGAACAACAGACCGATGAGTGGTGTGCGATAATGGGCGAAATCTCGTAGCAGCTCTGGGACTAGCCGGTTTGACGCACATCCCTTGCCTGGTGCATGTGCTTAATTTGGTGGTGCAGAGATTCCTTAAAACTTACCCCGATATGTCAGAGCTGCTGCATAAAGTGCGGGCTGTCTGTGCGCACTTTCGGCGTTCTCACCCTGCTGCTGCTCGCCTGTCAGCGCTGCAGCGCAACTTTGGCCTTCCCGCTCACCGCCTCATATGCGACGTGCCCACAAGGTGGAACTCCACCTTGCACATGCTGGCCAGACTGTGCGAGCAGCAGCAGGCGATAGTGGAGTTTCAGCTGCAGCACGCACGGGTGAGTCTCTCTGCGGAACAGCACCACTTCACCACCAATGACTGGGCCTCCATGCGAGACCTGTGTTCCTTGTTGCGCTGTTTCGAGTACTCCACCAACATGGCCAATGCCGATAACGCCGTTCTAAGCGTTACTATCCTACTTCTATGCCTTCTTGAAAAAACGCTCATGAAGAGGATCTGGCACAGGAGGAGGAGGAAGAGGGATCATTTCGTAGGGTTTCCGGCCAGTCATTCCCAAGTGGCTCCGAGGGTTGGTTCCTGCACCCACAAACCCAAGGTACTCAATTGTCCAGCCAGGGCACAGTTCTGGAGGATGAGGAGGTGGAGGATGAGGAGGAGGAGATGCAGGAGGAGGAACCATGTTCACAGCAGGGTGGCACCCAGACCAGCTCATGGCCATCACTGGTGCGTGGATGGGGGGATACAGACGACACAGACGATACACCTCCCACAGAGGACAGCTTTTTGTTGCCACTGGGCAGCCTGGCACACATGAGCGATTACATGCTGCAGTGTTTCCGCAACGACCGCAGAGTTGCCCACATTCTAACTTGAGCTGATTACTAGGTGGCCACGCTGCTGGATCCCCGTTACAATGACAACGTACCGTCCTTAATTCCGTCACTGGAGCGTGATTGTAACATGCGCGAGTACAAGCGCACGCTGGTAGACGCGCTGCTGGTGGCATTCCCACCTGACAGCGGGGGCACAGTGGAAGCACAAGGCGAAGGCAGAGGTCGAGGAAGAGACCGCCAACGCAGCTGGGGCACCGCCAACACCTCAGAAGGCAGGGTTAGCAGGGCCGAAATGTGGAAAAGCTTTGTCAGCACGCCACAACAACCAGCACCACCAGCTGATATGGAACGTCTTAGCAGGAGGCAGCATTTCACCAACATGGTGGAGCAGTATGTGTGCACACGCCTACACGTACTGAATGACGGGTCTGCCCCCTTCAACTTCTGGGTCTCCAAATTGGGCACATGGCCTGAGCTTGCCCTTTATTCCTTGGAGGTGCTGGCCTGCCCTGCAGCCAGTGTATTATCTGAACGTGTGTTTAGCACGGCAGGGGGCGTCATCACAGACAAGCGCAGCCGTCTGTCCACAGCCAACGTGGACAGGCTCACGTTCATCAAAATGAACCAGGCTTGGATCCCACAAGACTTGTCTGTACCTTGTGCAGAAGAGACATTTATACCACCATCAAACATATATTCTTGTACTCAAGTCAAGTACAATGATTCTTTGTTTTCTTTTTTTTTATTTGTCCCAATATTTTGGGGGCTATCTACCCCAATAAAAAAATAAAAAAACATTGTTGGCTACCTCCTCCTCCTCCATTGTTGCCTACACCTACAACACTACATTCACCGCCTCCTCAACCTCCGACTCCATATCCTTCTCTGAGTTACAGGTTAATAATTTGTAATTTTTAGTTATTTTATTTTATTTTAAGTTATTTCCCTATTCACATTTGTTTGCAAAGCAGTTGCCATGCTCTTAAGCACATTTTAATGCCTTTTACATCCCTCTAGCCTTTTCAAGGACTATTTTAGAGCCATTTTAATGCAAATAAGTGCCAATTTTAGTGCCCTAAATGGAAAAAATTATTATTTTAAATTGTCGGGTGACATTTTACCATTTTTGGCGTATACAAACCCCTGCTGTGCCTGGGTGACAGGGGCCTAAATCTCAAAATCGTCTGTTCTATTGCTGGGTGACATGAACCCCCTTTTGCCGTGAATGAACCCCTGCTGTGCCTGGGTGACATGGGCGTCGTTCTCTCAAAATCCTCTGTTCTATTGCTGGGTGACATGAACCACCTTTTGATGTGAATGAACCCCTGCTGTGCCTGGGTGACGGGCCAAAATCTCTCAAAATCCTCTGTTCTATTGCTGGGTGACATGAACCCCCTTTTGCCGTGAACGAACCCCTGCTGTGCCTGGGTGACAGGGGCCTAAATCTCTCAAAATCCTCTGTTCTATTGCTGGATGACATAAACCCCCTTTTGCCGTGAATGAACCCCTGCTGTGCCTGGGTGACAGGGGCCTAAATCTCTCAAAATCCTCTGTTCTATTGCTGGGTGACATGAACCACCTTTTGATGTGAATGAACCCCTGCTGTGCCTGGGTGACAGGGGCCTAAATCTCTCAAAATCCTCTGTTCTATTGCTGGGTGACATGAACCACCTTTTGCCGTAAATGAACCCCTGCTGTGCCTGGGTGACAGGGGCCAAAATCTCTCAAAATCCTCTGTTCTATTGCTGGGTGACATGAATCCCCTTTTGCCGTGAATGAACCCCTGCTGTGCCTGGGTGACAGGGGCCTAAATCTCTCAAAATCGTCTGTTCTATTGCTGGGTGACATGAACCCCCTTTTGCCGTGAATGAACCCCTGCTGTGCCTGGGTAACAGGGGCCTAAATCTCTCAAAATCCTCTGTTCTATTGCTGGGTGACATGAACCCCCTTTTGCCGTGAACGAACCCCTGCTGTGCCTGGGTGACAGGGGCCTAAATCTCTCAAAATCCTCTGTTGTATTGCTGGGTGACATGAACCCATTTTTGCCGTGAATGAACCCCTGCTATGCCTGGGTGACATAGGCCTCGTTCTCTCAAAATCCTCTGTTCTATTGCTGGGTGACATGAACCCCCTTTTGCCGTGAATGAACCCTTGCTGTGCCTGGGTGACAGGGGCCTAAATCTCTCAAAATCCTCTGTTCTATTGCTGGGTGACATGAACCCCCTTTTGCCGTGAATGAACCCCTGCTGTGCCTGGGTGACAGGGGCCTAAATCTCTCAAAATCCTCTGTTGTATTGCTGGGTGACATGAACCCCCTTTTGCCGTGAATGAACCCCTGCTGTGCCTGGGTGACAGGGGCCTAAATCTCTCAAAATCCTCTGTTCTATTGCTGGGTGACATGAACCATGAATGAACCCCTGCTGTGCCTGGGTGACAGGGGCCTAAATCTCTCAAAATCCTCTGTTCTATTGCTGGGTGACATGAACCCCCTTTTGCTGTGAATGAACCCCTGCTCTGCATTGCTTGATGTTGCGGCCCTATATTCAAATATTAATCATGAATTGGGACTAAAATGTGTCGATTCTTTTCCCGGTAAAGATTCATCTGTACCTGTTGATCAGAAGTCGTTCATACTGAAATCTATTCAATTTATCCTGACACATAATACATTCTCCTTTGGTGAACAATTATACCTCCAGTGCAAAGGTACCGCAATGGGTACGTGCTTCGCGCCCAGTTTCGCGAACCTTTTCATGGGAGCATTCGAAGATCAATATATTCATAAGTCCACCCAGTGGTCGGATAATATTGTGTTATATCGTCGTTATATCGACGACTTGTTCTTTATATGGGATGGAGATTCTGATTCTATCAAGGATTTCATTCAATATCTAAATTCCTCTGATTGGGGGATCACTCTATCTGGGACGCATGATTGTTCAAGAATTGAATTCTTGGATTTAGAAATGAATGCTATTGGTGATAAAATTGTAACACGCACGTATTTCAAAAAGGTTGACTGTAATAGTTACCTTGAGTATTCTAGCCTCCATTTTAAAAAATGGAAGACGAATATTCCCTTTAGTCAATTCAAGAGACTAAGGAGGAATTGTTCACTCACTAGGGATTTTATCTCACAAAGTGAGATAATTCGCAAAAGGTTTCAGGAAAAAGGCTACCCTCATGGAGTCATTGAGGCAGCTTACAATCGAGCTAAGGCTCTTACACAAGAAAATTGCCTATTAGTTAGCCAGAAAGATCAGGCAAAGGACAAACAGCAAAACAAAAAATGGGGTGCCAATTTTATCACTACCTTTAGTAGCAATCATAAGGATGTGAGGAATATTCTTTTCAAACATTGGCATATTATTAAAAAAGACCCATATATAGGCAAATCTTTACCAAGTCACCCGCCTCTGACTTTCAGGAGAGCATAAACCCTAAAAAATTTGTTAGCACCAAGCAAGTTACGTGAAACACATTATAAAGTAACTGGGCCAAATACCAGTTCATTTATACCATCTAGACCAGTGGGTAGCACAAAATGCGGACAACCAAAGTGTCTATGTTGCCTCTCTATACGAAAGTCTACTTCTTTTCGTAATAACACCACTGGGGAAACTTTTAATATTACGCAACCAATGGACTGTGGGCCAAATAACGTGATCTACGTGCTTGAATGCCAATGTGGATTACAGTACGTAGGTCGCACCACACAGACGTTGCGTAACAGATTGAACAAGCATCGTTCAAACACTAAGAAGAAATTTATGCAGCATAGTGTATCAAGACACATTACGAATAAACATCAGGGTCTATTTTCAAGCATTTCTGTTATACCTATAGAGAAAATTCAGGCCGATACCCGGAACATTACACAAACAATTAAAAGACGTGAAATGTTCTGGATTTATAAACTTAATAGCCTGAGTCCTCAGGGTTTAAATGAGGCATTTGAAATTAACCTATAGATTTCACCTTTGTTAGTATCAGATTACTAACGGAGAATATGAGAAATAATTTCTTCTTTTCTCTATCAGGTTTAGACCCTCATTTATACAACTGTTGTCTTGTACCTTCTTCTTTTTACAAACCAATAGGTCCAATTGTAAGCTGTATTACCAATATGGCAGACTCTGGTGCTGATTATACATCCTTTCTGGGTAGGTTGGCGGACGCATGTGTGTGTTTTCCTCTATTGCACGCATGCGCCCACCTTTATATCCCCCAGATTCTACACTAGTAACTGCCATCTATTATGTGGTTGGATCACACAGTGCTCCAATTCACTTATATATATTTTTATCAATATTCTTTCCATTAGTAGGAATGTTTTATCCAGCATTCTAAACGAGTGGCAAATGTCATTTCATTTATTTTTAAAAGTGTGCATGCACTTTTATATAACTGTTTTATATAACATGTCATATTTATATATAAGATCATGTGTCATTTTTATATACATATATATTTTTAATAATCATCAAATAATCTTTTTAAAGTCATATTATGCCACTTTTTTTATATATGTACTCTTTCCTTTTTCTTGTGGGAATCTAATCATTGTATTTGCAAGACATTATTATGTTATATATATGATCCTTCTTCTTTTTCTTTTACTATATACCGAATGAAGCTTCCCTGTAACCAGGTGACGGCCCTCACATGACCGGAACCTACTCATGTGATACGGGACACATGACGTCGGGCCGAATGATGCAGGCCAGCTTCCTTATAGAAGACGGCCTCCTTATCATTGAAGCATTCTTGTAACTAGGTAACGGTCCTCACGTGACTAGGATCCGATCATGTGATGCAGGTCCTGAACCCTCAATAGGATCACATCATTTATCTGCATGATCAGGACCTTTGTGATGCACTTTCAATTGCATACTCCTTAAGGTCAGCCCTATATGGGCGTAGCCATTTGAGATCTTTTTAAATGGACTGTTATTAGTGCGTTTTTCTGCTTCATACAGCATAGATGTGGTTGGAATGTGCATATCGGCGGTCTATTATGAGAACCTGCCAATATGCACATTATATGTGTCATTGTTCATCTAGACAATATCCAAAACTCCTCCCTTCTGACCTTGTGACCTCCTTAAGGCGGTATGTTTGTATGTATAAATGTGTGTAGCTTTGTGCTGTTACACTTGTGCAGCTCTTTTGTACCTGGTGAAGGGGAGTGATTCCCCGAAACGCGTTGTATTGCTGCATTAAAAGATTCCTTCTTGACCCTGGTGACTGGTAGACGGTAATTCGCGCCGTGGGACGTGTTTTGTTTTCTTGCACTGCATTGCTGACAGGGAACTAAATTTAGTGAAAACATCTGTTACTGATCGGAAGATGCACGACTACAAGCGCACGCTGCTGATGGCATTCCCACCTGACAGTGGGGGCACAGTGGAAGCACAAGGCGAAGGCAGAGGAGGAGGAAGAGGTCGCCAACGCAACTGGGGGACCGCCAGCACCTGAGAAGGCAGGGTTAGCATGGCCAAAATGTGGAAAAGCTTTGTCAGCCTTGGAGGTGCTGACCTGCCCTGCAGCCAGTGTACGGCAGAGAGCATTATCACAGGCCGCAGCCAATGTGGACAAGCTTATGTTTATTAAAATGAACCAGGCATGGATCCCACAGGACTTGTCCGTACCTTGTGCAGAATAGACATTTATACCAGCCTCAACCATCCATTCTTGTACTCAAGTGCACTTATTCTTTGTTTTATTTTGTTATATGTCCCAATATTTTGGGGGATACCCCAATTTAAAAATAAAAAATAACACAAATCAGGTTGGCAACCTATTCCTCCTCCACTGCCGCTTCCACCTACCCCGCCACGTCAACCTACACGCCACATCCACCCATCCACCGCCTCCTCAACCTCCTACTCCTAGATCCAGATTGTTATTTTTAATTTTTCAGTATTTTATGTTATTTTAAGTCATTTCCCTATCCACATTTGTTTGCAGAACAGTTGCCATGCTCTTAAGCACATTTTGATGCCTTTAACCCTTTCCAGGACTATTTTAGAGCCATTTTAGTGCCCAAAAGTTCGGGCCCCCATTGACTTCAATGGGGTTCAGGTTCGGGGTCAAGTTCGGGTCCCGAACCTCAACCTTTTTTTCAAGTTCGGACGAACTCATCGAACCCGAACATCCAGGTGTGCGCTCAACTCTACTCGTGTTTATGCAAATGAGTTTTTACATGACAAAACTGTATATAGAAACGTTGTTGAATATTATGTTAGGACAATCGGAAAACTTTTTGTTGCCCTAATGATATTTATCTAGGTGTGCAGGTCCACCCAAGCCATCCAACAGATGCAAAATAACTTTGAGGTTTACTGGTTCTTAGTCAGATGAGAGCTGGTTTGTAATATCTCATAGTGCACAAGGCTGCCATTGTAAGGTATGCTGGCTGTTATCTGTCTCATGGATAGATGAATGGCTTGTACATACCTGGCTTTTGGCATATAGCCTTTGTGTGGTTGTCTATTGTATGTCGTACATAATAGGAGTCTAAGACGCATCCAGCTATCCTCTTAATGCTGTTTCCAAACCATTTTGATGGGGTTTCCATCAATTTCTAACCTTTTTTTATGAACCAGACACCCTCTTCTCTTCCGAGCAGGGGGTGCCTGGGATCCTCCCATTGACTTTCATTGCATTAAATTGTATTTGAGCACCCGAATTATTCAGCCGAGCACTCAGATCTGCCGAGCATAGCGATGCTCGAGCCGAACAGCAGTTCGGCCGAGCATGGTCGCTCATCACTAGTGTAGGGGTGTATTGCAGTAAAAAAAAATATATATATATATATATATACACGCACTGCACTGATGCCGTTAATTCTGTTGAAAGCATATAGGGGCGTTTTTCAATACTACAAGAAAAATATATTCTCAGTGCATTTCTGCAGTTAATTCTGGTGAAAGCATATAGTGGTCTATTTCAGTATAACAAGAAAAATATATTCTCAGTTCACTTCTGCTATTATTTTTTGGTCAAGGCGTATAGTGGCCTATTTCAGTCCAACAAGAAAAATATATTCTCAGTTCACTTCTGCAGTTATTTCTGTTGAAAGTGTATAGGGGCGTATTACAGTAAAAAAAGAAAAATATATTCTCAGTTCACTTTTGCAGTTATTTCTGGTGAAAGTGTATAGGGGCGTATTACAGTAAAAAAAAGAAAAAAATATACGCACTACACTGTTGGAGTTATTTCAGGTGAAAGCGTATAGGGGCGTATTTCAGTACTACAAGAAAAATATATTCGCACTTCACTCTAAGTTTTTTCTGGTCAAAGCGTATAGTAGCCTATTTTAGTCCAACAAGAAAAATATATTCTCAGTTCACTTCTGCAGTTCTCTCTGTTGAAAGCGTATAGGGGAGTATTACAGTGAAAAAAATAATATTTTTGGGGAAATTTGATGGGTGAATGTACACTTTCTTTTGTACGAACCGAATTCCATTATGCTTTCAGTGGTGAAATTTTATTAGGACACGCCGTTTTTTGGGAAAATTTGATGGGTGAATGTATACTTTCTTCTGTATGAACCGAATTCCGTTATCCTTTCGTTGGTTAAATTTTCTATTTCAAAATAGTTTTTTTTAGGTGAAATTGATGGGTAACTGCAAAACTCATTTTATTGTATGAACCGAATGATGTCATGGTGAAATTTTTTCTTTCATATTTGTTTTTTTCGGTAAAAATGATTGGTGACTAAAAAACTTGTCGTGTGAGGATGTGTGACGTCTGAAAGTGTGAGTAAAATATATATATTTTGAAACAACATATAGAGATGGCCTTGCGGTTTACTTTACTCGTTCGCAAACCGCTGAACGGGCGAACATATGGCGATGTCCGCCAGCACCATATGCTTTTACATTGTGAAGAACTTTGACCCATGACACATTTATCAAGTGGTACAGGACATCCAATTGAGACGTTTCAGCACATAAACATACCCCCTACCTTATAAATAAACCCGATCTTGCGCTATTTTACATTCAGTCCTTTGCCAGTGTAGGGGAAGAGCAGGGGAGCAGGGACAGACTGTTAGGGACACCAAACGCTAGCTAATAGGGCCACAAAAGTCCTTTTAAGAATTGATATAGGTGTAGAAGGAGCATGCGTGCGGACGCATGCAGGTGACGTGCGCACTCCCCTTCCGGCGCTCGAGCTCCTAGCCCAATGTGAGCTCACTCTGACCCAATGAATTGATGCCGCCTTGATCACCACTCTGATGTCGCCCCAGCTAGTGCCTCAAAGTCGTTTCGGCTGATCCGATTGTTGTACTGTTGCCGCCCTTACCGCCTTGTCGTCTGCTGCCCGCTTTCCTTCCATGCATGTTGGATAAGCATGCGGAGCGCCCCCTGTCTCTGGAGACCGAGAGCAGAGCGGAGTTGAATGTGATATCCGGAAGTGATAGTAGGTGACTCGGCTCGACGGGCGTGTGCGCCCTTTTTTCCTCCTTCCACTTCTTGATAGCGTTGTGAGAAATTAGACATTATTTTTCTTGTCTGGAATTGTGCATTCATGCCGGATATAGTAGTAAGTGAAGGTGTGGACTGGGGGGGTTAGAGGGGACCATGATAGCAGGTCCTAAAATATACACGAGGGATTTGAGTGGTCCCCCCCTCCATATACAGCAGGCACTTAGATTTTACACTACGGCAGAGGAGGAGGAATGCAATTGAATATGGACTCTAGGCTATAAGAACTTAAACGGCGAGCTGTAGGCGGCAGGGGAAATTCACAATCTGGCGGGCTCAAGAAGACGGAGGGCTGATCAGAATTGTTACAGACGACTTTGTCTGTGTGTATTTAGAACAATCGGAATAGCTGGCGATATATTAAGGGAGAAATGTTTAACCTTCCTCTATGGGTCTACCCCTAATGGACTTGGGTAAGACTGCGACGCCATAGTATGTGAGAGCTGCTATTGAAGAGTAATGGTACATAGGATGCGGGGAAATACTGGCAAATAATGAACTAACATGAACTAATCCCAATAATTTAATTAACTTGGGACTGCCACGACCTATGGGCTACTAACTGTCAGAAACAGATGGACAAATTAACCGTAATTTTATAATTCAATAACATTATTAAAATACTAAAGTAAGAAGGACTGCTAATTGACAGCGGCTACTGGAAAGCGGACCTGGCTGTTATATATGTATATGTATGCTGGACTGACATATTGTAGTTCATTGGGGGTGGTATATGTACCTATCCCTTTTGCGGGTCTCTATATTGATAGAATAGCTTGGGCCTTTGGGTAGAGGAAGGCAGGGTTGTTAAGGGCGTGGATAGGAGATGGCGAGACAGGGTACAGGGAAAAAAAGGGACAATCGGAGCTGAATACTTCGGTCTTCCCAATGCCCAAAAGAATTGAAAGATCTAAGCAGTTCCTTTTGACTAATATGCGTGGTCAGATTAGCCCCACAAAGAAAAAGAAAGAAGATGGGTTTTTAGATCAAGAGGGAGAAGCTCTTCCGAGGGAAAATTCTGGCCTGGTGCTATCTGAGGAGGGTTCTTAGTCAGGGGAGAGAGGTAATAAACAGTTAAATGAGGCGGAAAAAACTGCACCAGAGCAGGCTCCAAGCCTGCAAGACATATTTCAAGAAATAAAAAAATGTAATCTGGCGATACAGAACCTCTCTCTCCAGACTGGGAACATTAGGGAGTCGGTGGGACTCCTTAGGGCGGACTTACAAAAATATAAAGATAGGTTGATGGCAGTGGAAAAAAGGACATCTGGTGTGGAAGATTTAATGCAAACAGTAGCCAAAGAAAATAAACTTTTAATGGCAGAAAATAAAGAAATTAAAAAACTAAATACTGTATTTAGAAAACAGCTCTAGGAGGGCTAATCTGAGATGTCTTGGAATCCCAGAAGGCGTGGAGGGGCAAGACCCCCATACCTTTATACAAACATGGTTGATTGAACAACTGGGCCAGGACATCTCCGATTATAAAAACTTTGTGGAAAGGGCATATAGAATATCGGCAAAGATACCTCCCCAGAAACAAGACCGAGAGTAATGATGATAAATCTTCTATCGGTTAGAGATAAGGAGGAGATATTGCATAGGACAAGGAGGAGGGGGAGGCTGGAATATTTAGATACAACAATAATGGTGTTTTCTGACCACGCAAAAGAAACGGCAAATGAAAGAAGCCGGTTCTCCGAAGTGAAAAAAATATTGCGATCAAAGAATGTGAAATACTCTATGTTGTTCCCGGCTAAGCTGAGGCTAGAATGGGAAAATAAAACGTGTTTTTTTTATTCACTAGAAGCGGCTGGAGATTGTGCTAGAGACAAGATCAAGAGCTGAGTAGGAACAGGGCTGGGTGGGGACTGAGAGGGGCAATGCTAAGTTAGAGAACCAGGGCTTAGGCTATCCTGGGTGGGAGGGGTTGGACGGGTTGGTTGGGTACATGCTCCCTGCTTGCTGTGTCCTTTTTTTTTTTTTTTCTCTCTCCCCGACTCGTCTCTCCTATTCTCCCTTTCCCGGGGTCTTGATAACATCTTGGAAATGGGTAGAATTATAAATATTATCTTATGAGAATCATGTCCTGGAATATTAGGGGCCTGAGTAGGGGTATAAAGAGAGTGGCTGTTTTTGATGCCATACATAGGTTTCTCCCTGCTATAATCTGCTTGCAAGAAACACATCTGACAGATGAGACGATGGTTGGGGTCTCCAGGCCGTGGATGCAGCTCTCCTTTCACTCAGTTTATTCATCATATTCGCGAGGTGTGAGTATATTAACACATTGGGATATTGATATTAAAATAGCGAAAGTAGTTATTGATAGGGAGGGCCGCTACGTTTTGTTGGATTGTATATTGGAAGGAAGAGAATGGATAATAGCTGGTGTTTATATTCCGCCACCCTTTAAGAATGACGTCCTCTTAAAAATACACGACTTTGCGGGGGATAAATCACTTTTAGTTATGGGAGATTTCAATAATGTAATGGATGGAAGAATAGATAGATGTAGAATAGGTAACACTCAAGTTCTTTACACAGGATCAAATAAAAAAAATATCACAGAGGAAATGGGCTGGATTGATATATGGAGGGTAATGCAAAATTAAGAAAATATTCATGTTTTTCAAAGACTCACAGGAGTCTATCACGGATTGACTTAGTTTTTACAAATAATAAAGGTTCACTAGAGATTGAAGGTGTTAAGTATGGACAACGTGGAATTTCAGATCACAATCTAATCAATATAAATATAAAAAAAAAAGAATAGGGATGAATATAAATATAGGCTAGATAAACTTAATGGGTGTACATAACAAGATCTTGAAAGAGATAACGGAATTCTTGGAGATAAACGATGGTTCTGCGGCAACTAACACGGTATGGGAAGCTGCAAAGGGTTTTAGTAGAGGGATCTTTATACAATATACAATAAGGTATAATAAAGGAATAAGGGAAAAAATCACAAAAATGGAAAAAGAAATGGAAAATAATGAAAAAAAGCATATTAAAAATCCTACAGAGCAAAGCTATAAGGATTGGATAGAGAAAGCCTCTAAATTACAGGACGAACTGTTTCTATTGGCAGAACATAAAAAAGAAAATTTTGTGAGACAACTATATTCAGGCACACATACCGGGTAAAAAGTTAGCAGCTTTGGTAGCGGCCCAAGCAAAAAAGAATAAATATATCCACTGTTTAGTTGATGAATCGGGACATAAAATTACTGAACATGTAGCAAAAGTAAAACTGTTTAAAAAATATTTTGAAGATATATACATCAGTAAGGTTAATAAGAACCTAGAGGAAATACAACAGTTTTTGGATAAAATTTATATTTCTAGACTAACAGTAGACCAATGTGAGAGCCTGGAAGTGTCACCGCCAGCTCTGTGAGAAGGTCTGTTAGACGTTCTTCGCTACCTCTTGCATGAAGTTCTTTGTTTTGGTTTCACTTTGTCATCTCCTTCCCTTCTCCCAGCTGTCATCTATTTGCACTGATTGTCTGATTGACTGCCTCACTTTGCGGTTTATACTTCTTCCTGGATGAGTTGTTCACTGCTGGATACTCCTTCTCCTGATTCCTCAGATAAGTCTGTTTCCTTTATTTGTGTTTACTTGCTGGCTTGATTGTAGGTGACCCTGACTCCGTCTGTATTAAGAGCAGGGAGCCGGTGGTCGTGTCCCCTCACTATTATAGGGTTTTCAGGTGTCACATAGTATAAGGTACGTGGACACGCAATCGTCTACCATAAAGATCTTTGCATGGGCATAGCAGTCAGGGAGAGCTCTAGGGGTTTTATAGGGCTCACCCATATGCTCTTTAGTTTGGGATCAAGCCAGTCGGATGTTTATTTATAAGTTCCAGCTTTCTGCAACACCATCCGTGACATTATAAACCGCCATAACCGTCTTAAGCATGGATCCGGTTTCAGCCTTGATTGACCGCATGCAAGGTCTTTCACTGGAGGTAGCAGATCTCCGTAAAACTGTCTCAGTTTCAGGTGACCGGTTCTGCTTGCGTTCATGGAGTTTGTTCCGAGCCTAAGATCTCGCTTCCGGATACGTTCTCTGGGGGTAGTGAGAATTTTGTTCGCTTTAGAGAGGCTTGCAAACTCCATTTTTGCCTACTTCCCCATTCCTCTGGTGATGAGGAGCAGAGGGTGGGGATCATCATCTCGCTGCTCAGGGATAATGCTCAGTCTTGGGCCTTTTCGCTGCCGGTCGGGGCACGGCCCCTCCGATCGGCCCCTACGATATGATGACCCGGATCGTATTGCTCTGGCTGAATCTAAACTGCGTCTTTTATGCCAGGGTAAACAGTCCGCAGAGATATATTGTTCAGAATTTCGGAGATGGGCAGCTGATACTGGTTGGAATGATGCTGCACTCCAAAGTCAATTTTGCCATGGTCTTTCGGAAAGATTGAAAGATGCATTTGCTTTTCATGAGAGACCAGCCTCGTTAGAATCTGCCATGTCTCTAGCTGTTCGTATTGACAGGCGTCTTAGAGAGAGAGAGGAGACTACTCCTTCCTGTCATATTCAGTCCAAGGACAGTGGGGCTGTCTCATTAAAGGGTTTCTATCACTTCGAATGCCATAATTAGCTCTCAGACACTAGCGATCCGCTAGTGTCTGCTCTGGCCAACCATCCTAATATAAGAGCTTTTTGGGCAGCCGTTTTGCTAAAAAAATAACTTATAAATATGCTAATGAGCCTCTAGGTGCTATGTGGGCGTCATTAGCACCTAGAGGCTCCGTCTACCTTCATACACAGCCACCGCCCAGCGCGTCCCTCCAGCCCGCCCATCTCCTGATGAATGCGATCCTCCGTGTGACGCAACGGACGAATTCTCGCGCATGCGCCGTGCGCGGCTGTATTCGGTGCATGCGCAGAGAATGTCTGACCGCTTCCCTGCTCAGACATCTCCACTGCGCCTGTTCCTTGGAGCACTAGGACGTCATCGGCGCAGGCGCAGTGGAGATGTCTGAGCAGGGAAGCGGTCAGACATTCTCTGCGCATGTGCCGAATACAGCCGCGCACGGCGCATGCGCGAGAATTCGTCCGTTGCGTCACACGGAGGATCGCATTCATCAGGAGATGGGCGGGCTGGAGGGACGCGCTGGGCGGTGGCTGTGTATGAAGGTAGACGGAGCCTCTAGGTGCTAATGACGCCCACATAGCACCTAGAGGCTCATTAGCATATTTATAAAAGTTATTTTTTTAGCAAAACGGCTGCCCAAAAAGCTCTTATATTAGGATGGTTGGCCAGAGCAGACACTAGCGGATCGCTAGTGTCTGAGAGCTAATTATGGCATACGAAGTGATAGAAACCCTTTAAGTGCGCAGGGGTCTCAGTCTCTCTCAATCCCCTCTGCGGAGGAGGCCATGCAGCTGGGTTTGCTTGCCTCTGATAGTGGAGGATTCAGCTTTCAGAAGAGGGTTTGTTTCTGTTGTGGGGGTATAAAGCATTTGGCTAATGTTTGCCCCTCTAGGAGATTCATGGATTTTTCTGAGGGTAATAAAACAAAAACAAAAATAAAAAAAAACCTCTAAAAACTTTCCATTTGCTACTATTGGCAAGGTTGATGCGGAAATTGAAGGTTTGCCATTTACGTTTTCTCCTACCTGCCAGGGTGGCGCTAGACAGCAAGGTTTGTGAGATTTTTGTAGATAATAGAGCAGCTGTCAATCTCATTGATAATCAATTTGCAATAACGCATGGTTTCCAGGTATGCACTTTGGAAAAGGATATACCTGTTTTTGCTATTAATTCCGCTCCACTTTCTCAAAGATCGTTAAAGGGCATAGTTCACAATATCCGTTTGACTGTGGGTAACGCTCATGTTGAGGATATGTCATGTTTCGTCTTAAGCAGATTACCTACTCCTCTAGTGTTGGGGCTACCCTGGCTCACTAAACATAACCCCACCATTGATTGGCAAGCAAGGGAAATAAATGGTTGGAGTGAGTTTTGCAGAGAGAATTGCCTCACGGCGTCTCTTTCAGAGGTTTCTACCAAGACTGTGCCATCTTTTCTCTCTGAATTTTCGGATGTGTTTTCCGAGAGTGGTGTCCAGGAGTTGCCCCCACACCGGGAGTACGACTGCCCTATTAATCTCATCCCAGGCGCCAAACTGCCAAAATCACGTTTATACAATCTCTCCCAACCTGAAAGAGTCGCTATGCGTACTTATACTTCTGAGAGCCTGAGAAAGGGACACATCCGACCCTCGAAGTCACCTGTTGCCGCAGTTTTTTTTTTTGTTAAGAAAAAAGATGGTTCTTTAAGACCTTGTCTGGATTTCAGGGAGCTGAACCGTATCGCGATTCGTGACCCATATCCGCTTCCTCTGATCCCGGACCTGTTTAACCAGATTGTTGGGGCTAAGGTTTTTTCTAAGTTGGATTTAAGATGGGCATACGAGAATTTGGTTATGCCCTTTGGTTTGTTGAATGCTCCGGCCATCTTCCAACATTTTGTGAACAGCATTTTTCATCATTTAATGGGGAAATTTGTACTGGTGTATCTGGATGATATTTTGATTTTTTTCTCCTGATTTCAAGACTCATCGAGACCACCTACGTCAGGTCTTGCTGATTCTGCGGGATAATAAATTGTACGTTAAACTGGAAAAATGTGTGTTTGCGGCTCCGGAGATTCAATTTCTTGGTTTTCTTCTCTCCGCTTCTGGTTTTCGCATGGACACTGAGAAGGTCAGCGCTGTGCTTGATTGGGAGCTTCCTGAGAATCAGAAGGCGCTGATGCGGTTTTTGGGTTTTGCCAATTACTACAGAAAGTTAATTTTGAATTATTCCCCTGTTGTTAAGCTACTCACTGATATGACTAAAAAAGGGGTAGATTTTTCTTTGTGGTCGGTAGATGCGCTTAAAGCCTTTTCTAGTATCAAAGAGAGTTTTGCTTCCGCTCCCATTTTGGTACAACCTGATGTCTCTCTACCTTTTATTGTTGAAGTGGACGCTTCTGAGGTGGGAGTGGGTGCGGTCTTATCTCAGGGTCCCTCTCCTGCGAAATGGCGACCGTGTGCCTTTTTCTCAAGGAAACTCTCCTCTGCAGAGAGAAATTACGATGTGGGAGATAGGGAGTTGTTGGCCATCAAATTAGCTTTTGAGGAATGGCGCTATTGGTTAGAGGGAGCCAGACACCCTATTACCGTGTTTACAGACCATAAGAATCTGGCCTACTTGGAATCGGCCAAGCGTCTGAACTAGAGATGTCGCAAACATTAAATTTTCAGTTTGCGAACGCCGAACGCGAATTTCCTCAAATGTTCGCGAACGGGCGAACCGGGCGAACCGCCATAGACTTCAATAGGCAGGCGAATTTTAAAAGCCACAGGGACTCTTTCTAGCCATAGTAGTGATGGAAAAGTTGTTTCAAGGGGACTAACACCTGGACTGTGGCATACCGGAGGGGGATCCATGGCAAAACTCCCATGGAAAATTACATAATTGACGCAGAGTTGGGTTTTAATCCATAAAGGGCATAAATCACCTAACAATCCAAAAATTTTTTGAACAACGTGGTTTAAAACATCCAGTGTGTGTATACGATCAGGTATGATGTTGTATCGATCAGGTAGTGTAAGGGTTACGCCCGCTTCACAGACATTGACAGACAAACTCCCCTTTTAATGCACCGCAAACAACCGCAAACAGTCCATTTGCCCAACCGCAAACTCCCCATTTGCACAAGGCTGGATACCAAGCTAGCCATGTCCCGTTGGTGTCATTGAAGGTTTCTTCCTCCACCCAGCCACGTACAACACCAAGGGTCCCCGAAAGGTGAAATGAATTGATTTTTCGAACGGGGAGATGGTTAAAAAAACGCTGGCTCCCTCCCCTTTGTTTGAATCCATGGTCACTGCGTCTGCGCCGTGCAATTTACTCTCACACCCGATATGAGTGTTATTTTCTGTAGTTCTCTTCTCATCAGTTTAATCCCTGTTACGTCCCCAATCTGGGGTCCATTTATTAAATTGATTTTTCAAACGGGGAGATGGTTAAAAAAACGCTGGCTCCCTCCCCTTTGTTTGAATCCACGGTCACTGCGTCTGCGCCGTGCAATTTACTGTCACACCCGATATGAGTGTTATTTTCTGTAGTTCTCTTCTCATCAGTTTAATCCCTGTTACGTCCCCAATCTGGGGTCCATTTATTAAATTGATTTTTCGAACGGGGAGATGGTTAAAAAAACGCTGGCTCTCTCCCCTTTGTTTGAATCCACGGTCACTGCGTCTGCGCCGTGCAATTTACTGTCACACCCGATATGAGTGGTATTTTCTGTAGTACTATTCTCATCAGTTTAATCCCTGTTATGTCCCCTTTCAGGACGTGTATTGAATGGATTTTAGACAACCGCAAACAGTTGTCAAAAGTTGACAAACTCCTTGCAGAAATGTGATTTATCTGTGTGCGTCCTTCTTGTTAATTCCAATTTGGAGCACTGCGCGTGCGCCGTGCAATGTACTCTGCCACACGGTATGAGTGGTGTGTTAACTATTCTTATCAGTTTAATCCCTGTTACGTCCCCTATCCGGGGACTTGTGTTGAATTGATTTTAGGAACCGGGAGATGGAAAAAGCAGCTTGGTCGGTCCTCTTACTCCCAAGTTGGGGCACTGCACGTGCACAGAGCAATGTGCTGTGACACCCTATATGAGTGGTGTCTTAACTAGTACTATTCCTATCAGTTTAATCCCTGTTACGTCCCATATCAGGGATTGCCTTTTGTGAAAAAAAATTTAGGCCGGGTACCTTCGACTGCCTTCACAGTGACAGACCAAACTCTGATACACCAAACTGAATTGATTTTAGGAACCGGGAGATGGAAAAAGCAGCTTGGTCGGTCCTCTTACTCCCAAGTTGGGGCACTGCACGTGCACAGAGCAATGTGCTGTGACACCCTATATGAGTGGTGTCTTAACTAGTACTATTCCTAGGAGTTTAATCCCTGTTACGTCCCCTATCCGGGGACGTGTGTCGAATTGATTAACCATTGTCGAATTAACGAACCATTACGACATCCTGAAATAATTTAGTTCTGAGCTCTGTACTTGCTTTGTATTGAAATTGATGGGGATTTTTTAAATTGTCTGCATTATTTCTAATAAACTATTAAGAGACTTTATTATGATTTTTTTATTTTATGTATTAAAAACCCATACAACTTAAAAAAAAAAAAAAAAAAAATTAATGTTTTTTCTTTGAAAAATTATCCAGCCGATCGCTTTTGGTCTGATCATAATGAAGCAATGGCCTTATCATCTGGGGTGTGGCAACATTGGCAACAGACTCATAGAGGTGATGGTCGCTTCATTGTGATACGCAAGCTCCTTCACCACAACAAGGTAACGATCACGATGGGGAATTGACACTTGTATGTGCCTTTTTTTTTGTTTTTGCAGCCACAATGCAGCACCAGAGGACAGAAAAATTAGGCATGTACACATGCCTGAAAAATAATGGTATTGTTGCAGCCGCTGTTGTAGCAGCGGCCGGAAAAATTGATGTTTTCCAGGCAGAAAGGTGACTAAAACATTGCGGCTTAAACCCTAGTTGGTGGCGGAGAATTCACGAAAGTCATCCGGTATGCAGTCATTAAATACAGCAGCGTGGGGACCATTTTGAGGCCAAGGCATGTCATCAGGCCTTTTGTTAGTCAAACGTATCCCCCACTGTCAGTCCCTTCGGGATCTATGCCTCATTCATCTTAATAAAGGTGAGGTAATCAACACTTTTTTGACCGAGGCGACTTCTCTTGTCAGTGACAATGCCTCCTGCTGCACTGAAGGTCCTTTCTGACAGGACACTTGAAGCGGGGCAGGCCAGAAGTTCTATCGCAAACTGGGATAGCTCAGGCCACAGGTCAAGCCTTCACACCCAGTAGTCAAGGGGTTCATCGCTCCTCAGAGTGTCGATATCTGCAGTTAAGGCGAGGTAGTCTGCTACCTGTCGGTCGAGTCGTTCTCTAAGGCTGGATCCCGAAGGGCTGTGGCAATGTGTAGGACTGAAAAAGCTCTGCATGTCCTCCATCAACAACACATCTGTAAAGCGTCCTGTCCTTGCCGCCGTGGTCGTGGTAGGAGGAGGATTACTTTCACCTCTTCCCCAGTTAGATTCCCGTTGTGCTGTGACATCCCCCTTATAAGCTGTGTAAAGCATATTTTTTAGTTTGGTTTTGAACTGCTGCATCCTTTCCGACTTTCGGTAATTTGGTAACATTTCCGCCACTTTCTGCTTATACCGGGGGTCTAGTAGCATGGCCACCCAGTACAGGTCGTTCTCCTTCATCCTTTTTATACGAGGGTCCCTTAACAGACATGACAGCATGAAAGACCCCATTTGCACAAGGTTGGATGCCGAGCTACTCATTTCCCGTTCCTCGTCCTCACTGATGTCATTTACAGTCTGTTCTTCCCCCCAGCCACGTACAACACCACGGGTCCCAGATAGGTGACAACAACGAGCACCCTGGGATGCCTGCTGTGGTTGGTCTTCCTCCTCCTTAAAACCAGATTCCTCCTCTGACTCCTCTTCCTCATACTCCTCTTCCAGCGTTGCCTTAGGTCCGGCAAGCGATGATGACAAGGCTGTTTCTGGTGGTGATGGTGACCACAACTCTTCCTCTTCACGCTCATCTACAGCCTGATCCAGCACTCTTCCCAGGGCACGCTCCAGGAAGAAAACAAATGGGATGAGGTCACTGATGGTGCCTTCGGTGCGACTGACTAGGTTTGTCACCTCCTCAAAAGGACGCATGAGCCTACAGGCATTGCGCATGAGCATCCAGTAACGTGGCAAAAAAATTCCCAGCTCCGCAGAGGCTGTCCTAGCACCCCGGTCATACAAATACTTATTGACGGCTTTTTCTTGTTGGAGCAGGCGGTCGAACATTAGGAGTGTTGAATTCCAACGTGTCGGGCTGTCGCAAATCAAGCGCCTCACTGGCATGTTGTTTCGCCGCTGAATATCGGAAAAGTGCGCCATGGCCGTGTAGGAACACCTGAAATGGCCACACACCTTCCTGGCTTGCTTGAGGACGTCCTGTAAGCCTGGGTACTTAGACACAAAGCGTTGTACGATGAGATTCAACACATGTGCCATGCACGGCACATGTGACAACTTGCCCAAATTCAATGCCGCCAACAAATTGCTTCCATTGTCACACACCACTTTGCCGATCTCCAGTTGGTGCGGGGTCAGCCACTGATCCACCTGTGCGTTCAGGGCAGACAAGAGTGTGGCTCTCTGCTTTCAGGCAAGTCAACCCCAAGACAGTGTGACACTGTCATATCTGGGATGTGGAATAGCCCCTGGGTAGCTGGGGGGATTCAGTTGATGTGCAGCCAGACGCCGCAGCAGAAGAGGACTCAGCCGAGGAGGTTATCGAAGAGGATGGAGTAGGAGGAGTAGAGGAGGTGGCAGTAGGCCTGCCTGCAAGTCGTGGCGGTGTCACCAACTCCGCTGCAGAGCCACGCATTCCATGCTTGTCAGCCGTCAGCAGATTGACCCAATGCGCAGTGTATGTGATATACCTGCCCTGACCGTGCTTTGCAGACCAGGTATCAGTGGTCAGATGGACCCTTGCCCCAACACTGTATGCCAGAGATGCCATGACTTCCTTTTCAATAACAGAGTGGAGCTTTGGGATTGCCTTTTTTGAAGAAAGAAAATCGTCCGGGTACCTTCCACTGTGGTGTCCCAATAGCGACAAATTTTTTGAAGGCCTCAGACTCCACCAGCTGGTATGGTAAGAGCTGGCGGGCTAAAAGTTCCGTCAAGCCAGCTGTCAGACGCCGGGAAAGGGGGTGACTCTGTGACATTGGCTTCTTGCCCGCAAACATTTCCTTGACAGACACCTGACTGTGGGCAGATGAGATTGAACTGCTGAAGGTGAGAGGCGGAGTGGCAAATTGTTGAGAGGGGGCAAGGAGGACAGCAGTGGTTGACGTGGCTGAAGATGCTGGACCAGGAGGAGAATGGTGGCTTTGAGTTTGTGTGCTGCTTGTACTCATGTGTTGATCCCATTGGCGTTTGTGATGTGAGATCATGTGCCTTAGCAAAGCAGTTGTACTGAGGTGGGTGTTGGACTTCCCACGACTCAGTTTCTTTTGGCACAGGTTGCAAATGGCATTGCTGTTATCAGAGGCAGACACACAAAAAAAATGCCACACTGATGATCTTTGCAATGACAGCATTCTGGTGGTGGCAACAGCATGCGTTGATTGGCGTGCTGTCTGGCTGACCCCGGGTGCCGATACATGCTGTCTGACTGTGCCACTAGCTCCTTGCAACGACCTCCCCCTGCTTCCAACTCCTCCTTCTCCTCCTCCTTCTCTCTGTCTCCCCTTCTGAACTTTCCCCCTCTTCTTCTTCTCTTCAAGCAGGCACCCGTCATCATCAACCACTTCACTTGTATCTGACACCTCAGCAAAGGAAGCAGCAGCGGGTACAACATCATCATCATCATCACACTGTACGTCCATGTGTGTAATCCTGCCTGACTGAGACATATCCCTGTTATCTACATCCTCTGGCAATAATAGTTGCGCATCACTAATTTCATCCAACTGATGTGTAAATTACTCCTCTGACGGATCAAGTGAAGAGGCTGTGGTGGTAGTGTTGGTGGTGGCGGCGGGCGGGAGAGTGGTAACTTGAGAGCAGGTGACCGAAGCTGAGCTGGAGGAGGATGGTGCGTCAAGGTTCTTAGCGGAAGCTGTTGAAGATTGGGTGTCCTGTGTAAGCCAGTCAACTATGTCCCCAGAATTTTTCGGGTTCAGGGTACGTGGCCTCTGAACACTGGGCATTATTCCAGGGCCAGTGGAAATCACAGCACCACGACCACGACGGCCCCTGCGGGGTGGCCTGCCTCCCGCCTGTCATTTCTTTTTAGATAAGTGTTACTATGCGTGCAAGGTACTGTGCCACCCTATATAAGTGGTGGGCAGTGGGCACAGTACAATCTGTGTGGGCCTGACACACACTGGCTTTCAACTGCGATTATATCACAGAGAAAAAATAAATTGACTTTAGTTTTATCTGCAAGGTATTGTGACACCCTGTAACGGTATGAGTGGTGGCCTGGCCAGTGGCCACAGTACAGTCTGTGTGGGCCAGACACTCACTGGCTTGCAACTGCGATTATATCACAGAGAAAAAATAAATTTACTTTAGTTTTATCTGCAAGGTATTGTGACACCCTGTAACGGTATGAGTGGTGGCCTGGCCAGTGGCCACAGTACAGTCTGTGTGGGCCAGACACTCACTGGCTTGCAACTGCGATTATATTTATTACAGAGAAAAAATAAATTGACTTTAGTTTTATCTGCAAGGCATTGTGACACCCTGTAACGGTATGAGTGGTGGCCTGACAAGTGGCCACAGTACAGTCTGTGGGCCAGACACTGACTGGCTTGCAACTGCGATTATATTTATTACAGAGAAAAAATAAATTTACTTTTGTTTTATCTGCAAGGTATTGTGACACCCTGTAACGGTATGAGTGGTGGCCTGGCCAGTGGCCACAGTACAGTCTGTGGGCCAGACACTCACTGGCTTGCAACTGCGATTATATTTATTACAGAGAAATAATAAATTGACTTTAGTTTTATCTGCAAGGTATTGTGACACCCTGTAATGGTATGAGTGTTGGCCTGGCCAGTGGCCACAGTACAGTCTGTGTGCCAGACACTCACTGGCTTGCAACTGCGATTATATTTATTACAGAGAAATAATAAATTGACTTTAGTTTTATCTGCAAGGTATTGTGACACCCTGTAACGGTATGAGTGGTGGCCTGGCCAGTGGCCACAGTACAGTCTGTGTGGGCCAGACACTCACTGGCTTGCAACTGCGATTATATTTTTAAAAAAATAATAAATTGACTTTTTTTTTATCTGCAAGGTATTGTGACACCCTATATGAGTGGTGTGCACACAGTACAGTCTGTGGGCCTGCAGCCTCTCACACACGGGCAGGCAACTGGAATATATATATATATATATATATATATATATATATATATATAAAAAAGAAGAAAAGCAGACTGATGTACCAGCCCTAAAAAAGGGCTTTTTGGGGTGCTGTCAGGACGCTGTCCTTACAGCAGATGAGTCTGTGGACACAGAACACTGCCCTAGCTAACGCTTTCCCTATTAAATCAGCAGCAGCAGCACTGTCCCTCCTCTCACTAAGAATGCAGCTTCCGAATAAATCTAAAATGGATGCTGTCCAGAGGTGGGAGGGTCTGGTAGGGAGGGTCTGCTGCTGATTGGCTGGAATGTGTCTGCTGACTGTGAGGTACAGGGTCAAAGTTTGCTCAATGATGATGTATAGGGGGCGGACCGAACATTGCATATGTTCGCCCGCAGCTGCGAACGCGAACAAGCCATGTTCGCCGGCGAATAGTTCGGGACATCACTATTGGCTAGCTCTAAAACATAATTTCCACATCTCTTGTGCCCACATCCAGGGCATCAAGAACGTAGCAGCCCCGCCTAAATCTTAACCTTTTCTTCCAGGTCATGCCACAAGCCGAAAGAGTCGAGATAACCCCCCCTGATTTCGAATCCCTGATCTTGGACTAGACAGGCACATATCAGTGGCACAGTCTCTCATCCGCAAGTCCCTGTCTGAGAACTCCACCAGAAACTACCAATCAGGTTGGAAGGCATTTAAGATTTTTTCTCACCTTCACCCTAGGGGCAACACGAACAAAGTCACATTTATCATGGCTTTCCTGGCATACTGCCACAAAGACCTTCACCTTTCATACAGTACCATCAGGTTGTATTTGTCGGGGGTCCAGCATATCCTCATGATCCGTCACCCTGGCAGCAACTCCATATTTTCCTCCCATGCCATCATAACCACATTGCGGGGCATTCAGAAGAGCACCAACAAGTCCGAACCCATCAGGCAACCCGTGTCGGGGGACTTGTTCAGGAAGATCTCAACCTCCCTAGACGGCAATCCTTTTGGGCCATTCAATAGCAGCATTCTCAAAGCGGCCCTTTATTTAAGTTTCTACGGCTTTCTCCGGCCCGGGGAATTCACCAGCACCTCCCCTCATAATTCGGGTCCCGTACTAAACTCACTCACCCGCAGACAAGAGCATTTCATCTTCACCTTACCCATTTCCAAAACCTCGCAAATAGGGCCCCCTGTACGCATCGAATATTTCCCGACTACCAACCCATGGTGCCCAGTGGCCATCCTCAACAGATTACTAGCCACCCTAGGCAACCGGGCTCCAGCTAGCCCTTTACTTCCTTTCCCTTCACAGCCACTCTCGTCCTCGCAGTTTACCAAGCACATGCGCAGCCTCGCATCAGGTTTAGGGTTTAACCCCCGGGCCATATTGGGCCATTCATTCCAGATCGGAGCCGCCTCCGCCGTATCTAAACACGGGGTCCCGGCTCACATCATACGCAAAATGGGTCGATGGCAATCATCGTGTTTCTCGCGGTACATCCCGCATCCGAAAGCCGAGATCGCCAGAGCTTTCTCCAACTTGGTACTGTAAAAACTAATAACAATAAAAAGGTTGTATCAATAAACCTTTTCCTACTCGCATTTTTTGCCCCCACTATTGGCCTACCCTCGTGACGTGGCTAAGGGCGCACCACTAGCCTACCTAGTTAGATTAGGTATCAGGACTCGCATGCCAGGCTTCGTGCCGTAGCCAGGACCACAAATCTAGCAGGCTGAATTTCAGCCTGCATTTGTGGGAGGGGCGTAGGGGACTTCATAAGCCCTGCCGCCCCGCACATGGGGTGCGCGTCCTCTCTCGCCCAATCCTCCCGGCCCTTCTTCAATACATCTACTTCAGGGTATGCCCCCTTTATTGGCCTACCCTCATTACGTGGCTAAGGGCACACTACTAGCCTACCTAGTTAGATTAGGTATCATGACTCGCATGCCAGGCTTCGTGCCGTAGCCAGGACCACAAATAAAATAAGGTGTCTGGAGGTAAAACATGATAGTGTCAATTTAAAAAAGCAACCATCTGTTATTTAATATTAAAGATATTTTATTAACAGGACATATGTAATATTTAAGTATTTAGTTAGCTGCAACAGTCTGATCCAACCAGGATCTGAGAGCTGTAACTCTAGCATAAACTCCAGGACTTGAGGTAGAGCAGGTAGAGCTTCCCCAGGACACAATGCCAGCCAAGGTCCAAGCCCCATTTCTTTCGCATACAAGAGGTCCACCAGAGTCACCCTGAAAATCAAAAGAAAAGAAATGTGTATGTATATGTTACAGGTAATGCATGAAACCAAGCATTGCATAAAATTATACAAGTAATTATTCATAGTATAAAATATTCCCTTCCGGAGGTTGTAGCACAGCAACAGCGCCATAAAATCAGCCCCTACAGTGACAATGCCATAACACAAGTGTGGTCTGTTTCTCTCGTTTTTCAGGAAGAAAGTTCTGTTCTGCTATTTTATAAGAACCAGTGTAGTTTATTGACGACATTTGCATTTCTTAACCCCTAAGTGACTAGCCTATTTTGGGCCTTGCTGACCAAGCATTTTTATTCTTTTTTTCATTGTCACCTTCCAAGAGCTATAACTTTTTTTATTTTTCTGTCTATGTAGCTGTATGAGGGCTTGTTTTTGCAGGACAAGTTTTCGTTTTTATGGTGCTATTTTGGGGTACACATAACTTTCTGATTAATTTTTACTAACCTTTTTTGCATTTAGTTTCATTTCTAGACTTTCTTGTTGCAACAATTGAAGACAATAATGGTCTATTTCTCTTGTTTTATTAGTAACAAAGGGGGGCATTTATTATACTGAAATACGCCTATATTAGGCCCATCTCATTCATCATTTTTAACGCCTGTTTTAGGCGTAGAAAAAGGTCTACATGTAAGACAGCTTAGAACTGGTGGAGGATCCGCGAAAGTTATGAAGAGGCGTCTCTTCATAACTTTGGTGGAGCCACCGCCAGTTTAGGGCTTTATTAAGACAGGCGTCTAAAATGCCGGTCTTATTAAATGTGCCCCAAAGTTCTATTCTTCCACTATTTTATGAGAGGTATAGTTTATTAGCATTTTGCATTGCTTTATTTCATGTTCACATCAATATACTGTAGGCAAATAGTTAATACTTGTTTACATTTCATTTAATACTTTGCCTAAAAGAGTGCTTGTCATTCTATATATTGCCTAGGCAAAGTATATAAAAGACTGAAATAACACAGACATTTCATAGTCTGCCTAAATACTTTAGGCATTCTATAGAATGCCTAGGAATTTTATACAATACCTGCATTTCATTTTCATATACTGCAGGAGATAACGTGTGTGTGTGTGAATATATATATACATATACACAAGCAAGATGGCTTATGGTAATGCAGTATGTTTAGAGATTTATCAAACACAGGTAGTCATATTCAATAGTTATATTTGTTTCCTGAATTCATACAGTATATCCATGACCCATACACCACAATCAGCCATAACATTAACTTCACTGACTGCTAAAGTGAATTGTCAAAGAGTGGGATATACAGTATAAGGAGCAATTCTAGGCTCCTTGATGTTCAAAAGGAATAAATGGTAGCCCATCTGGTCTGATCCCACAAAAGTGCAACAAAAGTACTGTAGCACAAATTACTGAAAAACGTTCATGCTAGCTACTATATGATAGAAAGGTGTCACGGTACATCCCAAATGCTATATCCAGAAACCAGAGTATCCATTCTGACCCCTTTATACCACCAAAAGTGCTTACAAAAGCCATGTGAGCATCAGAATTGGATCGTGGAGCAATGGAAGAAGATGGCCTGGTCTAATGAATCTCATTTTCTTTCACATAATGTGAATGGTCAGAGCATTTATGTATGGCTCAATGTAAATGAAGTGTTCATTAGAGTTGAACTGATGTTAGCAGTTTAATAATTACTAAGAAACTGAAAATAATTGAGGCATGTCATCAGTTACCATGTCTGGGAATGCACAGAAAGGTGTCAGTAATACAGTTAGTTTAAATGTTATTGATGTCCCTTACATTTGCCTGCAGTAATGTAAATACTTTCCATTAAGACAATAGACAGAAAATAACTAGAATTATGTCATGTCCTACCATGCAGGAGGAGGCCCCAGATGCTCCAGCGCAGACCATGGTGCTAAGGATTTTAGATCCCCAGTATCTCTGACAGTCTGTGTTGGTCAGAAGAGGCAAAGCGACCTGCTGCAGTTTGCTTGGAGTAGTTTGTGCTAAAAGACAAAGCTCAAATTAATGTCTTTTATATACTGTACATTATTTATCCAGAATTCTGGAGAACAAAGCGAGGTCATGTTCTACTGCACTCTGCTTGGTATAAAAAGGTTGCACATTATGCAATATGTGAACCTACATACTCCTACAGAATAACACATATTACATTTTCTTACATGCAGCATTTACATAGCCCCATCCAGTAGTAACACATCTCTCTCCTCCATTGAATACATCAACGCTAGCAGCAACGCACACAGGGGAGACCCGGCTGTCGAATGTAGCAGCACTGGTGAGCTTCAGGAGAGTGATATCATTTGCAATGGTAAAGGAGCTGTAGCTGGGGTGTCTGAAGACCTGTTAAATAACATATGCCATAAAAATACTATTTATAAAATGTCATTTATAGGAAAAGGTCCACAAACTTGAAGAACATGCTTCCCATGTTTCTGCTTACCCTGGAAATGGTCTTGGTTTGAATAGGCTCAGCAGAGGAGGAACGGTCAAATTCACCCAGAATGACACGGTGGGAGGTTCTATGTATCAAACAGGTACAACTATTTTAGCTGCTTCAATAAGATTTATTGTAAACATTAATGAAATCTACAAAGATATTCCATGGAATAGAATAGTCATAATACCTATGTAAGAATTCAAAGGTACCCAACAATCGACATTTACAGGAGGGCAATTACTGTAGAATGAAAATTCTTTCTGACATCGAAACAGTAATTGTTCCTGTAAATTTGCTGACTGTGGAAATGCTGCTGCTACTGCACTTTTTGAATGTATGGATATTTTTGATGTACATCAATTGTTTCCATTATGTGAGAATCCATTTTTTAAATATACCATACACATAGATACTAAAAGATAGCATGCTGAATGGCATAATACCTCGGTAGGGTACCATTGGCATCTTTATTCTGACAACTTGTGGGGGTTCCAGCTCATATATATCCATCAATTCTGTCTTCTCCATGGATTAATATAATTTCAAAAGAGCTACACTAAACAATCATTTATAGTTTTATAAATTGCTTACGTGACACCGCAGTGGGCAGCAGTGACCACCCAGAGACTGTTGATCAGAGAACCACCACAGAAGTGGAATCCAGTGTAGTCCTGAATATATATAAAACCATCAAATCAATGCAAAGCTTTACCACCAAGCTAAATATACTATTTACGCTAATTCCCTAAATTTCAAAAATACCAGTATATATAGAGTACAGTAAAAAGAAAAAAAGTACACTCCAAGTGATCTTCAGGGAGAAAACCTCCAATAGTCCTAAAAGGAGGTGAAGTCTGCTAGTTTGGGACTATTGCACATCTGATGTTACTGTACATACAATGCATTCAGGAAGTCTTAAAGGGTTTCTGTCACCAGGATTCACCCTATTAAACTGGCTGACATTAGCGATGTGCTAATGTCAGCTAAACCTAACTCTCCTAATCTCATGCTTATTGGTGCCCCAGTTATAGCTACATCAGTATACTATGGGGCACATTTATTAAGACTGGCGTTTTAAAACACCGGTCTTAATAAAGGCCTAAACTGGCGGAGCCACCAAAGTTATGAAGAGGCGCAGGGCTCTCCATAACTTTAGCGCATCCAGCTCCCGTTCTAAATGTAAGACTGCAAGGAAGCTGTCTTACATTTAGGCCTTTTCTATGCCCGCCTGCCCATCTCCTTCCCACGCCACACCCACAATTTTAGACTTAGCGTGAGTGGGGCGAAGTCGCAGATAATGGCTCAACTAACCGCTGTGCCGCTATCGGCGTCTGAAAAAAAAACGCCTAATATAGGAGTATTTCAGCATGATAAATGACCCCCTATGTTTTTAAACCCCTTTTCAATTTTAGAATGAATGTTGCTTTATAATAAATATTAAAGGTATAAATAACACAAGCATGGACTTCTAAAAGGATGCTGACGTGATAAACGTGTCCCAAATGTATAGACAAAATATTTGAGTTTATGGCTAAGTTGAATTAACAATGTACAAGCTCATTCTGACATCTGTGTAGGTGTTCATGCTTAGGTAGCCAACACAAATCCAATCACAGTCCCTTTCAATAACCAATTATGTAATATTTGCACATTAATATGTTATTGCACTGAAGGCATTTAGAGGGTCATGATAAAATTGTTGTAAAGTAGAACTGTAAAAGTAGATTCCACCTTTCATTTTTGACAGCTCCTTTGGAAAATGAAAGGTGGAATCTGATTGGTTGATATGGGCAACTTGCCAGTTCTACTTTACACCAGTTTGATAAATGACCCCCTTAGTCTATACTGCTTTACAACATATGCAAAACTTTAAATCTAAGCTCAAGTTATGGGCATATTGAAGGTCTTTTCAGTGAGAAGATTAAAATTAGTAAGCATTATAGTTAATATAATCATAGTACTGTACCTGCAGAGACACCTGCCATGGCCATGAACCAGAAACTGCATTTTCACCATTCACAACCCTGGCATAACCAGAAACGATGGGCTTAATGCTTGGCACACCACAACCTGAGGAATAAGCGCATAATAATAGGTATAATGTAAGGAAACAGTGATCTCCATTAAATACTATAATACTGACGTGACTCTACCTACCGTAGGTACCCCCTAGCAGGGCAAGGCAGGACAAAATCCACAAAAATGCCATAGTGATTAAGTGAGCATGATCAGGTTTCGTGCAGTTTATATCCCCTCAAGCAGCCAATCAAACAGCAGTCAACATGCGATAAGAGTAGCAATAGTGTTATCAGTGTTACCTTGAAGTGCCGGAATATTGAAAATGTGAACACATGACGTAGAGGAAAATTTGTGTGGGAAACAGATGATAGAAGAAAAGCTCAGCTGGTTTTCTTCCTGCATACAACTTAGCCATTAAAGGTAATCTGAACCCAGGTTCATGAATCCCAATATGAGGCAGGCTTGGACTGGCCATTAAAGGCACCAGTAGATACCTGTGAATACCATGGTGGTCCCCAAAACAAGAAGCGGGTTTCACTTTTTGACAAAAGCACCTGCCGATTCAGCCACTATTCATCCCCATACAACATCCCACAAATGTCGGTCATGACATGCTGGGTCTTAGGCGGCGTGATGATGTCATCATGTCAGCCTGCATCTCGATGCAGACAGACATGACAACGCCATCGTACCGCTGAGACCTGGCATAGAAAGTTGTGAAGACCACCTGCACCATTCACCAGGAAATACATGTTGCAGGCCTGTGATGTAGATGGTAGCATGGAGCGGGACTGAGGTACTTTTTTTTTTCTAATGTTACTACTGGGGACAGTGCAGAGGATGGGGGACATTGTAAACGCTGGGGACACTATAGTGGGCATTATAACACAGGGGACACTACTGGTGGACATTAAATATACTGGGGCCATTATAAGTACTGCGGAACAACAAGGGGGCAATTATAAATACTGGGGGCATTATAAATATTGGGGCACTAAACACAGAGCGCTATTGGGTGTCATTAACTATACTATTATAAATACTGGGGGCACTACTGGGGCCATTATACATACTGGGGACATTAAGTACTGAGGGTCATCAAACATACTAGGGACACTATTGGGGTATTATTATAAATACTAGGGCACCAATGGGGGGCATTAACCCTTTCTAACCTAGAGTTTTTTTTTACTTTGTGTTTTCATTTTTCGCTCCCCGCCTTTCTCTGTTCTCAGTCGTATAAGGGCTTATCTTTTGTGGGACAAGTTGTACTTTCCAACGCCACCATAGAATGTAGTGGGAAGTGGGAAAAAAATCTCCAAAGGTGGTGGATTTTTTTTTTTTTAACGGTATTCATTATTCGGTATAACTGACTTGTGATCTTCATTCTCCAAGTCAGTATGAATCCGGCGATACCACATATGTATAATTTTCCTGGCGTTTTGATGCCTGAAAAAAAATGCGGGGCGATGTGTACTTTTCAGTTATACCATTCTGGAACGTGTACAGCTTTTTAATCACTTTTTAATTTTTTGTGGGAGGAAAAGCTACCAAAAATGGAAAATCGCCCATTTTGACCCTTTTTTTTTTTCCTTTTGCCTCTTTTCGTATGGGATTAATACTTTTATATTCTGATAGTATGGGCATTTACGCATGCAGCAACATCTATGATGTGTATCTTTTTATTTTTTTACATTTTTTATTCTCATTTTGTGGAAAGGGGGTGATTTTAACTTTTATATTTTTTTTTATTTTTCCCATAGGGAACTATAACAATCAACAACTTGATTGCTATTATCAATGTACTTGCATCGGAGTCTATGATGATTTTACTACTTTCCTATCGAGCCCTATTACAGGCAAGGGCTCCATAGGAAATACTATGCAGCAGCCTCCTGTCATTCACAAAGACAGAGGCTGCTGAACACAAGCTCCGGCTCCTCTGATCGCCACACGGGGGAGTCGGAGCATAACGGCTCAGATGGCTGAGCATAACGGCTCAGGTTTTCAGCTTGCTCAGATGCCGTGGTCAGGTTTGACCACAGCATCTGAGGGGTTAAATGTCCACAATCGGCATTACCGGCTGTCAAGGACAAGGGCCGCCAGTGTCTGCTGTAGGAAACAGCAGGCACTGGGTTGCTATGGCGCCCGCTCCACTCGGGAGCAGGCGCCATCTTTAAAGACCCGACATGTGACGTAATAGTATGTCACATGTCGGGAAGGGGTTAAAAATACGGGGGGATATACAGGAAGGCATTAAATACTGGGGGAACTACTGTGGGCCCTTACAAATACTGTCTGCACTTCAGGGGACCATTATAAATACTGGAGCATTATTATTATGGAAACAATAGGTGAGGACACTACTACTAATAGGGGCACTCTCGAGGAACATTATCACTGTAGGGTGCAGTATTACTAATGAGGACACTCTGGGAGAGACATTACTATTGATGGGACTTTTGGGAGCAATTTGGGGACTATTTGTATGGCATTATTTCATAAGTAGAGTATTTGGGGAGCACAGTGGACACAATTGTAGGAGTAGCAGCAGTACAGTATGTAGTACAGTTGGGGCACCAAGAGGGGGAGGATTATGAAAAAGTGAGTGGCAAACTCTGCAAAGACAATACTTCATTAAACCACAAGGGAAGGTTAAATTAGTAGAAAATATCTTTTTCTTCTAGTTTTCTGCTATGTAAACCTGCGTCTTATAGTCAGGTACATCCTATAGTCAAGAAAATACAGTATATATGTGGGCCAATAGAAAGGGACTTGACACCTATTTATACTGTAAAAGGACACTGTGGCTGTCACTAACCAGCTGGGAGAATGATACTCCACCATCCACTAACCAGTGTGTAGCAGAGAGTGGCTCCTGCTGCACTCAGAGTCAGTACCCATATCGAAGAGTTATACAGGAATGTACAGCATGATGTAGGCAGTACCAGGTTGGAGGGAGAGAAAGAAATCTTCTCATCCAAACTCACTCCACTGTGCCCTGCACTCAGCAGTGTAGAGGAGAGCAGCTCCCGCTATGATAACTTGCACATTTGGCCCAGCTGCTCCTGCTTCACCAATCTGTGGTCATCCGCTCCTGCTGCATTCAGAGCCCACATGGAATCCCTGTACAGGGCTATATAGCATGATGTAGGTGATATCAGGAGCGGTGCTCAATGGCTTCTGTGCACAGCGACTCCTGCTGCATTAAGCTCCCACATGGAAGTGCTGTACAGGAATGAACAGCATGATGTGGGTGCTAACAAGGGGGTCAATGCTTAGCAGCTCCTGTGCCAAGCGGTTCCTGCTGTCCGAACAAGGAGAACAGAATGGAGAATTCCACCAGTGTCTGCTAATGTAGGCCAGTGGGGCAATAAGCAAAGAGACCTCCACGTTGGCTTGTCCTGGATATTTTGTGTATTTGAAATAGCTGATGCCTCTATGTTACAATTATTATTCCTAATTTTTGTAAGAATGGATATATATATATATATATATATATACAATCACCTAAAGAATTATTAGGAACACCATACTAATACGGTGTTGGACCCCCTTTTGCCTTCAGAACTGCCTTAATTGATGGCATTGATTCAACAAGGTGCTGATAGCATTCTTTAGAAATGTTGACCCATATAGATAGGATAGCATCTTGCAGTTGATGGAGATTTGAGGGATGCACATCCAGGGCACGAAGCTCCCATTCCACCACATCCCAAAGATGCTCTATTGGGTTGAGATCTGGTGACTGTCGGGGCCATTTTAGTACAGTGAATCATTGTCATGTTCAAGAAACCAATTTGAAATTATTCGAGCTTTGTGACATGGTGCATTATCCTGCTGGAAGTAGCCATCAGAGGATGGATACATGTTCTCATTCTGTTTACGCCAAATTCGGACTCTACCATTTGAATGTCTCAACAGAAATCAAGACTCATCAGACCAGGCAACATTTTTCCAGTCTTCAACAGTCCAATTTTGGTGAGCTTGTGCAAATTGTAGCCTCTTTTTCCTATTTGTAGTGGAGATGAGTGGTACCCGGTGGGGTCTTCTGCTGTTGTAGCCCATCCGCCTCAAGGTTGTGCGTGTTGTGGCTTCACAAATGCTTTGCTGCATACCTCGGTTGTAACGAGTGGTTATTTCAGTCAACGTTGCTCTTCTATCAGCTTGAATCAGTCGGCCCATTCTCCTCTGACCTCTAGCATCCACAAGGCATTTTTGCCCACAGGACTGCCGCATACTGGATGTTTTTCCCTTTTCACACCATTCTTTGTAAACCCTAGAAATGGTTGTGCGTGAAAATCCCAGTAACTGAGCAGATTGTGAAATACTCAGACCGGCCCTTCTGGCACCAACAACCATGCCACGCTCAAAATTACTTAAATCACCTTTCTTTCCCATTCTGACATTCAGTTTGGAGTTCAGGAGATTGTCTTGACCAGGACATTGAAGCAACTGCCATGTGATTGGTTGACTAGATAATTGCATTAATGAGAAATAGAACAGGTGTTCCTAATAATTCTTTAGGTGAGTGTGTGTGTATATATATATATATATATATATATATATATATATACACTGCTCAAAAAAATAAAGGGAACACAAAAATAACACATCCTAGATCTGAATTAATTAAATATTCTTCTGAAATACTTTGTTCTTTACATAGTTGAATGTGCTGACAACAAAATCACACAAAAATAAAAAAATGGAAATCAAATTTATCACCCCATGGAGGTCTGGATTTGGAGTCACACTCAAAATTAAAGTGGAAAAACACACTACAGGCTGATCCAACTTTGATGTAATGTCCTTAAAACAAGTCAAAATGAGGCTCAGTAGTGTGTGTCGCCTCCACGTGCCTGTATGACCTCCCTACAACGCTTGTGCATGCTCCTGATGAGGTGGTGGACGGTCTCCTGAGGGATCTCCTCCCAGACCTGGACTAAAGCATCTGCCAACTCCTGGACAGTCTGTGGTGCAACGTGACGTTGGTGGCTAGAGCGAGACATGATGTCCCAGATGTGCTCAATTGGATTCAGGTCTGGGGAACGGGTGGGCCAGTCCATAGCATCAATGCCTTCGTCTTGCAGGAACTGCTGACACACTCCAGCCACATGAGGTCTAGCATTGTCTTGCATTAGGAGGAACCCAGGGCCAACTGCACCAGCATATGGTCTCACAAGGGGTCTGAGGATCTCATCTCGGTACCTAATGGCAGTCAGGCTACCTCTGGCGAGCACATGGAGGGCTGTGCGGCCCTCCAAAGAAATGCCACCCCACACCATTAATGACCCAATGCCAAACCGGTCATGCTGGAGGATGTTGCAGGCAGCAGAACGTTCTCCATGGCATCTCCAGACTCTGTCACGTCTGTCACATGTGCTCAGTGTGAACCTGCTTTCATCTGTGAAGAGCACAGGGCGCCAGTGGCGAATTTGCCAATCTTGGTGTTCTCTGGCAAATGCCAAACGTCCTGCACGGTGTTGGGCTGTAAGCACAACCTCCACCTGTGGACGTCAGGCCCTCATATCACCCTCATGGAGTCTGTTTCTGACCGTTTGAGCAGACACATGCACATTTGTGGCCTGCTGGAGGTCATTTTGCAGGGCTCTGGCAGTGCTCCTCCTGTTCCTCCTTGCACAAAGGCGGAGGTAGTGGTCCTGCTGCTGGGTTTTTGCCCTCCTACGGCCTCCTCCAAGTCTCCTGATGTACTGGCCTGTCTCCTGGTAGCGCCTCCATGCTCTGGACACTACGCTGACAGACACAGCAAACCTTCTTGCCACAGCTCGCATTGATGTGCCATCCTGGATAAGCTGCACTACCTGAGCCACTTGTGTAGGTTGTAGACTCCGTCTCATGCTACCACTAGAGTGAAAGCACCGCCAGCATTTAAAAGTGACCAAAACATCAGCCAGGAAGCATAGGAACTGAGAAGTGGTCTGTGATCACCACCTGCAGAACCACTCCTTTATTGGGGGTGACTTGCTAATTGCCTATAATTTCCACCTGTTGTCTATCCCATTTGCACAACAGCATGTGAAATTGATTGTCACTCAGTGTTGCTTCCTAAGTGGACAGTTTGATTTCACAAAAGTGTGATTGACTTGGAGTTACATTGTGTTGTTTAAGTGTTCCCTTTATTTTTTTGAGCAGTGTATATATATATATATATATATATATACTGCAGTCCTGGAACAAGATCTCTGCCCTTAAGTGCAAGCTTGGACTGGCCCACAGGGATAAAGGTGAATCCTCTGGTTGGCCCCTTGTCTTCCACCCCCTTCACAAGTAGCACATAGCTCAGTAGACTTACTACACTACATATATAGGAAGGCAGTGTACAGCACCTCAACCAGTCTTAAATCACATAAAAAACTGTGTAGAATATTTAAGAAACTATCCAGTTTATTATTTTAGACACATTCATGTGGCTGAGATGACTTATAGGTACAGAGGCAGGACAGCCAGTATCTTCCTTTCCCAGAGACCCGCCTTCTCAGAGTTGCTGCAGGGACCCCATAATCAATCATCTGGTAGTGTCTTGCTGCTGTGTGAGCAGGCAATATTTGGATGTATCCTTACGGTGGGCCCTCAAAATACATTTTATTGGTGGGCCCAGTCCGACACTGCTTAAAGGGTGTCTGTCACCTAAAAAATGGATATTAAACTGGCTAACATTAGCGATGTGCTAATGTCAGCTGAACATAACTATATTAGTGCCATCTCACTGCCTAAAGCCATTATTGAGAAAAACGAACTTTTATAATATGCTAATTAGCCTCTAGGAGCAGGGGGGCGTTGCACCTGCTCCTAGAGGCTCCGTTTGCCCACCTCTTTTCACGCCCTTCTTCTCTTGATTGACAGGGCCGGGGCAGCGCTGCTCTCCTCCCGCTGGCCATGTCTGCAGTGTAAATCTGGTGCCGTTTGCACAGGCTTCCTCACTAGTCGCATCATTAGTGCCGATTAACACAGTCGCGAATATATTGGAACACTCTAAGTACATATAAAGCCATTTTAATGTTCTGCCGTGCCGACCATTTTCTCCAGTCTCAGAAAACTTCTTGCGGCCTGACTGGCAAAAGCCTAAATGCTGATTTAATGTCCGCCTTTGCCAATAAAGTCCCTTGGCCAAAATGCTGCAATAAATCCACTGCCTGATCAAATGATGCATAAGACACTGCGGCATCTGACTTGGCAAACTCATCATTAAGTGAGCCATCACCTGGAAAAGACAAATGATGGATTAGTCTAAATTCCCCAGGTTCCTTCTTAGGGACTATACCTAAAGGGGATAAGTGGAAATTCTCAAAAGGTGGGTAAACAAAGGGGACTGCAATTCTACCCAATTCTAATTCTTTTTTTATTTTAATACGAACAATATCCGCATATTTCCCTACAGATTTTAAATTATCCACCATTGAACAACCAATACCTTTTAAATTCAGGAACCAAAAAACCTAGCGAAAAACCCTCAATAATCACATTAGCTCTCACTTGGTCTGGATATACATTTAGCCAGGGCAACATTTCTGTTAATCTTACTGGAGTCCAAACTTTTTGCAAGCTGCTCCTTAATTGATGGCTGGTGAAATTTTGCTTGACCGCTCCACTTAAAACATCTGGACAAAGGATGGGTGCCCCCACACAAGGAACACTCATGCTTACAGCGACAGTTTGCTAACCACCTACAAGCATTCTCATTGAACATAAAACATACTCCTTTCTTCAAACCTTGACGGGAGGGAGACTGTTTAAGCGGAGCAACATTAAATTGATCCATAAGCCAATATCTTTCACCCCCCACTTCAAAGAAGGATGAACAGCTAATTTCTGTCTAAATAATTCATCATATTGTAACCATGCCATACCACCAAAGTTACGGTATGCCTCCAATATAATGTCCAAATGTTGGAATAACCCTCAACATTTTTCTGGAAATTTTTCCCCAAGTACCGCTGAATAGATGTAGAAAGCCTGCAGCCAGTTATTAAAAAAACGTGGCTGACTATGCTTTCTATCCTGCTCCAGCTTGTCATCCTTCTTGTCCGTGCGGACAATATGCTCCTTAGTAGATGGTAATAATGACAGAATTTCAATAAATTCTAAACGCCATATCCTTTCTTTAAAGTTTGTTGTTAAATGAAAGCTTCAGAAACACCAATACCCTTATCCAATACAGGAACCATCTGGACCTGAATTGATGCCTTGGGCTGATTAAGCCAGACCCCAGAAGGCGATGCCACATTCCCTTTCTGAATAAAATCAGAAAAAAGGGAATATAAGCCAGAAACAAAATGCTGATTTGAAAGTAAATTAAACATTGACTGCACATTGATTATCTCACCACTTAATGGCGTCTCCTGACCAGGATCAGAGGAATGCAGAATCTTCGCTTCTAGCTTCACAGGATCTTCACCCTGGACTTCAGGTAAGATTGCTGTTGGTAGAGGCAGGCTAGAAGAACCCTGGCTGCTGCTTGGAACATTGTAGAACCATGTAGGGTCTTTGGATGCGCTTGGCTCCCCATCCTGCTGCCATCCTTGAATAGAGGCACTGCTGCTCGCCGCTAAAATGGGTTACCTCTGGCCTGCTTCTGTGGATGCCCGCTCAACTGAGGCTGGCACTTCCTCTTCCGCTGACTCTCTGGAACCGGCCATTCTTCAGAGGGCGGAGTATAGGCGCGCTGTGCCCTACAAGCTCTTTTGCTGGGCAGCGCCTCCAACTCCGCCCCGGACAGCCTGCTGCACTCCAGCGCTGCTCCACACCGCTCCTCTGCCGGCTCTTCCAGCTCCGGTTCTTCCGCCGCTTCCACCACCGTTTCAGGCTGGGCAAGGCAATGCCGCAGCCACTCCTCGCTGCCGGCCGACTCTGCTTGCTGAATTAGCTGCTTCAGAAGGTCTTCCATCCTGCGCTGGTCTTGATCTTCTTCAACTGGCAGTTAATAATGGTGATGTCCCCTCTTCTAAATCTATAGGTTTCCTGCCACCAAAGGATCCAGCCAACCAGCTGTTAAAGATTCTCCCGCTTCAAAACATCTGGCCAATGGACAGCTGAGACATTGGCAACCGTTGCTGGGCAGAAATACCAATTCTGGCAACTGTTGCTGGGCAGAAATACCAAGACCAGCTGGAACTGGAATTACCTCAGGTAACCTGTGAACACAAAACACAGGGAGGGGGAGAAAACACACAAAGTCACCACCAAGCCATTTCATTAAAACTAGACCAAGCCCCAGTGACTGTGTCCCCATGAGTCCCCCAAGCTATATGCTCTGGGGGGCCCCATACATTCCCCTCTTTTTGATAGGAGTGGGCTGGTCCTGCTTCCTGTCAGAATGGAGAGTTATTTAGGCTAGTGAGTAATATGTAGCAATCACCTCCACTGTATGGAGGCGAGCGATGGCTACTGCTATGACTCATCCTCATATAAATTCATTGTTTCTGGACAGCGAGTGCCTGCACCAGAGTTGTCTGCATCAAAGGTCATTTCATCCGATGGGCAGATTATCAGGAACGAGATTTCATAGGAACATTCATTCCCAATAATCTGCGCAGTATATTTGTGCCTTAAAGGGTTTCTACCACCAGAAATACCGTTATGTAGCTGACTGATATAGCGATGAGCTAATGTCAGCACTACATAACAGGATGTTTTTTACCTTTCTCCCTGCAGCCGTTTTGGTAAAAAAAAAAAGCACTTTTATAATATGCTAATGAGCCTCTAGGTGCTATGTGGGCGTAAAATCAGCACCTAGAGGCTCCGTCTACTCACCCTTTATCCCGCCCAGGTCCTCTGTTCTGCCCGCCCCGCTCCTCTTGATTGATGGCACGGTCTGCCGCATCGCTGCCGAAATCCCGTGCCTGCGCCGTTCACTTCTGTATTCGGCACAGGCGCAGTAAGTGAAGGCCGCTTTCCTGATGCCGGCTTCCTCACTGTGATGTAGTCGGAGCAGGCGCAGTGAGGAATCCGGCAGCAGGAGCGCATCATTCACTCACTGCGCCTGCGCCGAATACAGAAGTGAACGCGCAGGCGTGGGATTTCGGCAGCGATGCGGCGGACCGTGCTATCAATCAAGAGGAGCGGGGCGGGCAGAACAGGGGACCTGGGCAGGATAAAGGGTGAGTAGACGGAGCCTCTAGGTGCTGATTTTACGCCCACATAGCACCTAGAGGCTCATTAGCATATTATAAAAGTGCATTTTTTTTTTACCAAAACAGCTGCAGGGAGAAAGGTAAAAAACATACTGTTATGTAGTGCGGACATTAGCGCATCGCTATATCAGTCAGCTACATAACAGTATTTCTGGTGGTAGAAACCCTTTAAGTTAATGGCTCAGTCATAGGAAACAGAGGATGGTTATTAGTGGCACATTCTCAGATTGGGTCATAGTTACTAGTGGGGAAGTTTTGGACCCTATTCTCCGAAATATATTTATTAATGATTTTGTAGAAGGCTTGCACAGTAAAGTAAATTTTTGCTATCGCAATCATGTATAAATGCCACATCTGAGTGGTACAATGACAGTGAGCGGCGCAATCGCAGCTTCCTGTCATTGCACCCACTACTTACAAAGAAATGTGCTTCGTGATGAAGTAATTCGTCACAAAGTAAATTTTTTTTTTTAATTAGGCAAAGCAGCCGAATCGAACTATTCAATAATTTGCTCATCACTATAAACCCGCCTAGACATTTCATGCAACATTATGGGTTTATTCTCTGACATTTATTATTGAATGTCATGTTTCATTGCATTATTAATACATATATGTATATCTCAAAGGGTTTTACATTGTATACAATATTTGAACTTTTCTTGTGGCTTTAATAAAGATTATATTTTTGGATATTGTATGTGTGATCTTATCTATATATACGTGTGAGCCCCTTGTGCTAATTTGATATCTAATTTATTAAGCAGTGTCTGTCTCTTAAAAAATTCGGTGCATCTCACTCTGGCAACTCCAGTCTTGATAAATCTCCCCCATAATACCTCCAATTTTTTAATGAGTAACCTGTTAGCTGCATTAGGACAAAGAACTTCTTGACCCTTGGCAGCTGCATTACTTCTCATCATCACAGATCAAGGCTTCTGCTCCATGCCTCTGGTCTGTGATGCTAATATTAAACACGCAGCCTTCGGTTCGCCAGCTCTGCTGATAATATATTAGGGCAGCCGAGGCACTGACCTCTTCACACATGCTCTTCTTCCATACATCAGCTACAGAGACACATGCCTTCTTCCCTACCAGAGATGAGTGAATTGATTCTAATTTTAAATGAATGTGATTCACAAAAATTCTACTTCCAGATGAGTCTGAAATTTTGTCGATTTTGATTTGGATGAATCATGCAAAATGGCACCCAACATTCTACAATTCAAATTCAATATAATACTGAGGGAAACTAGACACCTGGTAGGGCCCTGGCCGCGGGCCTGCCAACGATGCCTTGCAGTCAGCCTGACAGTTAATCAGGAGAGAAGACATTGGCAGGTCTATCAGGCACTGTTTGCTCTTAATCAGAGCTGTGTGTAGCCACTGATGTTCAGGGCATAGAGGCTCCTTAATCAGGCGATGTACAAATGAATGACTGTGAGAAAGGCATGACACTTAAAAGGATTACCCCTATAATGCCCCCCCAAATGCCACCTCACTCCCCAGCACCTGTGTCACTTCTAATTCCCGCACGGCCGCCACTGCCTTGCAGGCTGCGATGGGCCAAACCTCCCTAACATCACCTGCAATGCCAGGGAGGCTCGTGCCCGTCGTGAGGCTCTTGGCTGAGCCCCCTTCCCCCGTCGCTGGATGTTTTGATCCACGCAACAGAGAGATGCAGCGGCAGCCATGCGGGGATCAGGAGCGATGCAGGTGCCAGGGAGCAGGGTAAGTATAACCTACATGAGGTGCCTGGGCATTGGGGGGGGGGAGTTGTTATAGAGTTTGGATAACCCCTTTAAGGCACCTTTACACTGGCCAATTCACTCTATTTGCAATGGTTTCTCCAATATAGATGCCGTCATTGTGGCATTTTGTGCATTGTATCATGTACACCCCTTTGGAGGATGCCCAGGAGAAAATCCCAGCGATTTTGTACTTCCGTTGTGTGTTATGTATGTGGACGGTGTCCATTGATAAGATGTGGCTACAGGTTTTTTATTTTTTATTGTTACAGAGGAATGTGTCTGTCTTTAATGATCAAATAGAGGAGGCCACAGCACTCATCAATTATATGGCTTATCCCGGGTGCACGTCCCTTATATATTCCTTCTCCACCTCAGGATCAGACAGAACTCCAGTAATCATTTCAAAGTGGAATATTTATTCAGCCAGACAGGTTAGTGCACATCAGTATAGCGACATTTATATCATTTTGGAGCCCTTCATCAAGCTTGTGTACAAAAAACAAATAGCAAAAGTCAAGACAAGTGACAAAATTGTAAAAAGACATTAGATAGATATAGATAAAAATATCTTGTATAGATACTCTAGATGGGTTGATAATAGGAATTCTCGCATGATCAGTTAATGTATGAGGACGACATGATTATCTGAACATAAATTGATCTGTACATAACTAATATGAAAGGATGGTCATAGATCATACAAAATAGGTCGTGATTAGTGATGAGCGAGCATGCTCGGCCGAACTGCTGTTCGGCTCGAGCATCGCTATGCTCGGCAGATCCGAGTGCTCGGCCGAATAAATCAGGTGCTCGAATGCAATTTAATACAATTGAAGACAATGGGAGAACCCCAGGGACCCTTTGCTCGGAAGAAAAGAGGGTTTCTGGTTCATAAAAAAAGGTTAGAAATTTATGGAAACCCCATCAAAATGGTTTGGTAACAGCATTAAGAGAATAGCTGGATGTGTCTTAGACTCCTAATATGTACGACATACAATAGACAACCACACAAAAGCTATATGCCCAAAGCCAGGTATGTACAAGCCATCAATCTATCCATGAGACAGATAACAGCCAGCATACATTACAATGGCAGCCTTGTGCACTATGAGATATTCCAAACCAGCTCTCATCTGACTGAGAACCAGTAAACCTCAAAGGTATTTTGCATCTGTTGGATGGCTTGGGTGGACATGCACACCTAGATCCATATCATTAGGGTGACAAAAAGTTTTCCGATTGTCCTAACATAATATTCAATAACCTTTCTATACAGTTTTGTCATGTAAAAACTCATTTGCATAAACATGGCCATATGTAAAAGACATGCAAATAAGCAGAATCTGCCTTGTTTTTTAGCTGTCATAATCTGACAAGAATATTAAACTGAGTCTTATGACAAGCTTATTAGTGTAGCCTTTTGCATGGAAAATATGCGATAAAAATTCACGATTAGAAAAAACAAATATATAGCAATATAGCGAATATTATGCAATAATTATGTAGTAAGTCAGTGTTAAAGAGGACCTTTCACCGATTCTTACCCTATGAACTAAGTATACAGACATGTGGAGCGGCGCCCGGGGATCTCACTGCACTTACTATTATCCCCGGGCGCCGCTCCGTTCTCCTGCTATGCCCTCCGGTATCTCCGTTCCCTAAGTTATGGTAGGCGGAGTCTGCCCTAGCGCTGGCCAATCGCATTGCAGAGCTCACAGCCTTGGAGAAAATAACCTCCCAGGCTGTGAGCTCTGCGCTGCGATTGGCCAGCGCTAGGGCAGACTCCGCCTACCATAACTTAGGGACTGGTATCTCCGCCTACTATAACTTAGTGAGCGGAGATACCGGAGGGCATAGCAGGAGAACGGAGCGGCGCCCGGGGATAACAGTAAGTGCAGTGAGATCCCCGGGCGCCGCTCTACATATCTGTATAGTTAGTTCATAGGGTAAGAATCAGTGAAAGGTCCTCTTTAATATCTGACACTGAAAAAGCTGGGTAGTAACTCAGTGCAGATCACAAGTTATTACAAAGCTTTCCCAGTGTCAGATATCATCCTAGTGTAGATCGCGAATATTCTAATCACAAATTTTTATCGCAAATTTTCCATGCAAAAGGCTACACTAATAAGCTTGTCATAAGACTCAGTCTAATATTCTTGTCAGAAGACTATGAAACCAATAGATGGCGCTATTGAGCTATGAACAGCGCCCTCTATTGGTTTCATAGTCTTCTGCCAAGAATATTTGTCTTGTCATAAGACTGTGAAACCAATAGAGGGCGCTGTTCATAACTCAATAGCACCATCTATTGGTTTTCATAGTCTTATGACAACTGAAAAACAAAGCAAATTCTGCTCATTTGCATGTCTTTCCCATATGCTCATGTTTATGCAAATTAGTTTTTACATGAGAAAACTGTATAGAAAGGTTATTGAATATTATGTTTGGATAATCAGAAAACTTTTTGTCGCCCTAATTATATTGATCTAGGTGTGCAGGTCCACCCAAGCCATCTAACAGATGCAAAATAACTTTGAGGTTTACTGGTTCTCAGTCAGATGAAGGCTGGTTTGGTATATCTTATAGTGCATAAGGCTGCCATTGTAAGGTAAGCTAACTAAGCCTGTCATCTGTCTCATGGATAGATTGATGGCCTGCACATACCTGGCTTTTGTGTGGTTGTCTATTGTCTATAATAGGAGTCTAAGATGCATCCAGCTATCCTCATAATGCTGTTTCCAAACCATTTTGATGGGGTTTCCATCAATTTCTAGCCTTTTTTTATGAACCAGACACACTATTCTCTTCCGAGCAGGGGGTGCCTGGTTGTCTCCCATTGACTTCCATTATACTTGGGTGCTCGGCCGAGCATATGAATATAGCAATGTGTTCGGGCTGAACACCCGAATACTTTGCTGCTCGCTCATCACTAGTCCTGATTGTGACTAGACCATAATTCCAAGGATGATTCATAATAATTGACATGTACATAGCATAGTTATGAAACCAATTATTATGGCAACATGATTGTATAGATAATTCATAAATATAATCAATTCATCATAGTCCATGATAGTATATATTATACATATATGTGGAAGCGAGTCATGCTCAACATCATTTGACTATCTATTCCCACGTGAGTAAATCACTGCAACTGGGATGTTTTCTCAGGTAAGTATGTAACATGTTCCAGAGATGAGAATTCTGGAACTATTCTAGTTGTCACTAGAGTAAATGGCAGAACTTAGGTAGAATAGCGAGACTATAGAGGCTCTAATCAGAAAGTCCAAAAAAGGGACCATACTGGACACCTGTGGATAATACACAGTGGGAAAAGTGACTACATAGGCCAATTTAGTAGAGAGTACATCAAATGCAGCAAAGAGGCATAATAACAATGCTGGGGCAACACTTACTAAAATGTCTAGTTGCACTCTGAAACACTGGCCACTATGTGAATACACATGGGCCGGAAACATTTTAAAGGGACACTGTCACCTGGATTTTACTTACTGAGGTAATAAAATCACCACATCAGTCTCCATGATTTACATTAAAATATACTAGTATTACTGCCCTGTGTCTTTTATTTGGTCTATAAAATTGGTTGCACAATGAGTTCTGTGAGGCCGATGCCAGGACACCTTGCGGGTAGAGTTGAGCGAACACCTGGATGTTCGGGTTCGAGAAGTTCGGCCGAACTTCCCGTAAATGTTCGGGTTCGGGATCCGAACCCGAACCGAACTTCGTCCCGAACCCGAACCCCATTGAAGTCAATGGGGACCCGAACTTTTGGGCACTAAAAAGGCTGTAAAACAGCCCAGGAAAGAGCTAGAGGGCTGCAAAAGGCAGCAACATGTAGGTAAATCCCCTGCAAACAAATATGGATAGGGAAATGAATTAAAATTAAAATAAAAAAAATAAAAATGAACCAATATCAATTTAACAGAGGTCCCATAGCAGAGAATCTGGCTTCACGTCAGCAGAGAATCAGTCTCTTCATGCCATAGCAAAGAATCTGGCTTCATGTCAGCAGAGAATCAGTCTCTTCATGCCATAGCAGAGAATCTGGCTTCATGTCAGCGCAGAATCAGTCTTCATGTCATAGCAGATAATCAGGCTTCACGTCACCCACCACTGGAACAGGCCACTGTCACACATTTAGGCCCAGGCACCCAGGCAGAGGAGAGAGGTCCTGTAACAGAGAATCTGGCCTTATGTCAGCGCAGAATCTGTATTCATGTCATAGCAGAGAATCAGGCTTCACGTCACCCACCACTGGAACAGGCCACTGTCACACATTTAGGCCCAGGCACCCAGGCAGAGGAGAGAGGTCCCGTAACAGAGAATCTGGCCTTATGTCAGCGCAGAATCTGTATTCATGTCATAGCAGAGAATCAGGCTTCACGTCACCCACCACTGGAACAGGCCACTGTCACACATTTAGGCCCCGGCACCCAGACAGAGGAGAGCGGTCCCGTAACAGAGAATCTGGCCTTATGTCAGCGCAGAATCTGTCTTCATGTCATAGCAGAGAATCAGGCTTCACGTCAGCCACCACTGGAACAGGCCACTGTCACACATTTAGGCCCAGGCACCCAGGCAGAGGAGAGAGGTCCCGTAACAGAGAATCTGGCCTTATGTCAGCGCAGAATCTGTATTCATGTCATAGCAGAGAATCAGGCTTCACGTCACCCACCACTGGAACAGGCCACTGTCACACATTTAGGCCCCGGCACCCAGACAGAGGAGAGAGGTCCCGTAACAGAGAATCTGGCCTTATGTCAGCGCAGAATCTGTCTTCATGTCATAGCAGAGAATCAGGCTTCACGTCAGCCACCACTGGAACAGGCCACTGTCACACATTTAGGCCCAGGCACCCAGGCAGAGGAGAGAGGTCCCGTAACAGAGAATCTGGCCTTATGTCAGCGCAGAATCTGTATTCATGTCATAGCAGAGAATCAGGCTTCACGTCACCCACCACTGGAACAGGCCACTGTCACACATTTAGGCCCCGACACCCAGACAGAGGAGAGCGGTCCCGTAACAGAGAATCTGGCCTTATGTCAGCGCAGAATCTGTCTTCATGTCATAGCAGAGAATCAGGCTTCACGTCAGCCACCACTGGAACAGGCCACTGTCACACATTTAGGCCCAGGCACCCAGGCAGAGGAGAGAGGTCCCGTAACAGAGAATCTGGCCTTATGTCAGCGCAGAATCTGTCTTCATGTCATAGCAGAGAATCAGGCTTCATGTCACCCACCACTGGAACAGGCCACTGTCACACATTTAGGCCCAGGCACCCAGGCAGAGGAGAGAGGTCCCGTAACAGAGAATCTGGCCTTATGTCAGCGCAGAATCTGTCTTCATGTCATAGCAGAGAATCAGGCTTCACGTCAGCCACCACTGGAACAGGCCACTGTCACACATTTAGGCCCAGGCACCCAGGCAGAGGAGAGAGGTCCCGTAACAGAGAATCTGGCCTTATGTCAGCGCAGAATCTGTCTTCATGTCATAGCAGAGAATCAGGCTTCACGTCACCCACCACTGGAACAGGCCACTGTCACACATTTAGGCCCCGGCACCCAGGCAGAGGAGAGAGGTCCCGTAACAGAGAATCTGGTCTTATGTCAGCGCAGAATCTGTCTTCATGTCATAGCAGAGAATCAGGCTTCACGTCAGCCACCACTGGAACAGGCCACTGTCACACATTTAGGCCCAGGCACCCAGGCAGAGGAGAGCGGTCCCGTAACAGAGAATCTGGCCTTATGTCAGCGCAGAATCTGTCTTCATGTCATAGCAGAGAATCAGGCTTCACGTCAGCCACCACTGGAACAGGCCACTGTCACACATTTAGGCCCAGGCACCCAGGCAGAGGAGAGAGGTCCCGTAACAGAGAATCTGGCCTTATGTCAGCGCAGAATCTGTCTTCATGTCATAGCAGAGAATCAGGCTTCACGTCACCCACCACTGGAACAGGCCACTGTCACACATTTAGGCCCAGGCACCCAGGCAGAGGAGAGAGGTCCCGTAACAGAGAATCTGGCCTTATGTCAGCGCAGAATCTGTCTTGATGTCATAGCAGAGAATCAGGCTTTACGTCACCCACCACTGGAACAGGCCACTGTCACACATTTAGGCCCAGGCACCCAGGCAGAGGAGAGAGGTCCCGTAACAGAGAATCTGGCCTTATGTCAGCGCAGAATCTGTATTCATGTCATAGCAGAGAATCAGGCTTCACGTCACCCACCACTGGAACAGGCCACTGTCACACATTTAGGCCCCAGCACCCAGACAGAGGAGAGCGGTCCCGTAACAGAGAATCTGGCCTTATGTCAGCGCAGAATCTGTCTTCATGTCATAGCAGAGAATCAGGCTTCACGTCAGCCACCACTGGAACAGGCCACTGTCAAATTTAGGCCCAGGCACCCAGGCAGAGGAGAGAGGTCCCGTAACAGAGAATCTGGCCTTATGTCAGCGCAGAATCTGTCTTCATGTCATAGCAGAGAATCAGGCTTCACGTCACCCACCACTGGAACAGGCCACTGTCAAACATTTAGGCCCAGGCACCCAGGCAGAGGAGAGAGGTCCCGTAAGAGAGAATCTGGCCTTATGTCAGCGCAGAATCTGTATTCATGTCATAGCAGAGAATCAGGCTTCACGTCACCCACCACTGGAACAGGCCACTGTCACACATTTAGGCCCCAGCACCCAGACAGAGGAGAGCGGTCCCGTAACAGAGAATCTGGCCTTATGTCAGCGCAGAATCTGTCTTCATGTCATAGCAGAGAATCAGGCTTCACGTCAGCCACCACTGGAACAGGCCACTGTCAAATTTAGGCCCAGGCACCCAGGCAGAGGAGAGAGGTCCCGTAACAGAGAATCTGGCCTTATGTCAGCGCAGAATCTGTCTTCATGTCATAGCAGAGAATCAGGCTTCACGTCACCCACCACTGGAACAGGCCACTGTCAAACATTTAGGCCCAGGCACCCAGGCAGAGGAGAGAGGTCCCGTAAGAGAGAATCTGGCCTTATGTCAGCGCAGAATCTGTATTCATGTCATAGCAGAGAATCAGGCTTCACGTCACCCACCACTGGAACAGGCCACTGTCACACATTTAGGCCCCGGCACCCAGACAGAGGAGAGCGGTCCCGTAACAGAGAATCTGGCCTTATGTCAGCGCAGAATCTGTCTTCATGTCATAGCAGAGAATCAGGCTTCACGTCAGCCACCACTGGAACAGGCCACTGTCACACATTTAGGCCCAGGCACCCAGGCAGAGAAGAGCGGTCCCGTAACAGAGAATCTGGCCTTATGTCAGCGCAGAATCTGTATTCATGTCATAGCAGAGAATCAGGCTTCACGTCACCCACCACTGGAACAGGCCACTGTCACACATTTAGGCCCCGCCACCCAGACAGAGGAGAGGTTCATTCAACTTTGGGTTGCCCCGCAATATAATGGTAAAATGAAATTAAAAATAGTATTGAATGAGGAAGTGCCCTGGAGTAGAATAATATATTGTTAAGGGGAGGTAGTTAATATCTAATCTGCACAAGGGATGGACAGGTCCTGTGGGATCCATGCCTGGTTCATTTTTATGAACGTCAGCTTGTCCACATTGGCTGTAGACAGGCGGCTGCGTTTGTCTGTAATGACGCCCCCTTCCGTGCTGAATACACGTTCAGACAAAACGCTGGCCGCCGGGCAGGCCAGCACCTCCAAGGCATAAAAGGCTAGCTCTGGCCACGTGGACAATTTGGAGACCCAGAAGTTGAATGGGGCCGAACCATCAGTCAGTACGTGGAGGGGTGTGCACAGGTACTGTTCCACCATGTTAGTGAAATGTTGCCTCCTGCTAACACGTTCCGTATCAGGTGTTGGTGCACTTAGCTATGGCGTGTTGACAAAACTTTTCCACATCTCTGCCATGCTAACCCTCGCTCAGAGGAGCTGGTCGTGACACAGCTGCGTTGGCGACCTCTTGCTCCTCCTCTGCCTTCGCCTTGGGCTTCCACTGGTTCCCCTGTGACATTTGGGAATGCTCTCAGTAGCGCGTCTACCAACGTGGGCTTGTACTCGCGCATCTTCCTATCACGCTCCAGTGTAGGAAGTAAGGTGGGCACATTGTCTTTGTACCGGGGATCCAGCAGGGTGGCAACCCAGTAGTCCGCACACGTTAAAATGTGGGCAACTCTGCTGTCGTTGCGCAGGCACTGCAGCATGTAGTCGCTCATGTGTGCCAGGCTGCCCAGAGGTAAGGACAAGCTGTCCTCTGTGGGAGGCGTATCGTCATCGTCCTGTGTTTCCCCCCAGCCACGCACCAGTGATGGGCCCGAGCTGCTTTGGGTGCCACCCCGCTGTGAACATGCTTCATCCTCATCCTCCTCCACCTCCTCCTCATCCTCGTCCTCCTCGTCCTCCAGTAGTGGGCCCTGTCTGGCCACATATGTACCTGGCCTCTGGTGTTGCAAAAAACCTCCCTCTGAGTCACTTCGAAGAGACTGGCCTGAAAGTGCTAAAAATGACCCCTCTTCCTCCTCTTCCTCCTGGGCCACCTCCTCTTCCATCATCGCCCTAAGTGTTTTCTCAAGGAGACATAGAAGTGGTATTGTAACGCTGATAACGGCGTCATCGCCACTGGCCATGTTGGTGGAGTACTCGAAACAGCGCAACAGGGCACACAGGTCTCGCATGGAGGCCCAGTTATTGGTGGTGAAGTGGGTCTGATCTGCAGTGCGACTGACCCGTGCGTGCTGCAGCTGAAACTCCACTATGGCCTGCTGCTGCTCGCACAGTCTGTCCAGCATATGCAAGGTGGAGTTCCACCTGGTGGGCACGTCGCATATGAGGCGGTGAGCGGGAAGGCCGAAGTTACGCTGTAGCGCAGACAGGCGAGCAGCGGCAGGGTGTGAACGCCGGAAGCGCGAACAGACGGCCCGCACTTTATGCAGCAGCTCTGACATGTCGGGGTAGTTGCGAATGAACTTCTGCACCACCAAATTCAGCACATGCGCCAGGCAAGGGATGTGCGTCAAACCGGCTAGTCCCAGAGCTGCAACGAGATTTCGCCCATTATCGCACACCACCAGGCCGGGCTTGAGGCTCACCGGCAGCAACCACTCGTCGGTCTGTTGTTCTATACCCCGCCACAACTCCTGTGCGGTGTGGGGCCTGTCCCCCAAACATATGAGTTTCAGAATGGCCTGCTGACGTTTACCCCGTGCTGTGCTGAAGTTGGTGGTGAAGGTGTGTGGCTAACTGGATGAGCAGGTGGAAGAAGAGGAGGAGGAAGCTGAGTAGGAGGAGGAGGAGACAGGAGGCAAAGAATGTTGCCCTGCGATCCTTGGCGGCGTAAGGACGTGCGCCAAATAGCTCTCCGCCTGGGGCCCAGCCGCCACTACATTTACCCAGTGTGCAGTTAGGGAGATATAGCGTCCCTGGCCGTGCTTACTGGTCCACGTATTTGTGGTTAGGTGGACCTTGCCACAGATGGCGTTGCGCAGTGCACACTTAATTTTATCGGACACTTGTTTGTGCAGGGAAGGCACGGCTCTCTTGGAGAAGTAGTGGCGGCTGGGAACAACATACTGTGGGACAGCAAGTGACATGAGCTGTTTGAAGCTGTGTGTGTCCACCAGCCTAAATGACAGCATTTCATAGGCCAGTAGTTTAGAAATGCTGGCATTCAGGGCCAGGGATCAAGGGTGGCTAGGTGAGAATTTACGCTTTCTCTCAAATGTTTGTGAGATGGAGAGCTGAACGCTGCCGTGTGACATGGTTGAGATGCTTGGTGACGCAGGTGGTGGTGTTGGTGGTACATCCCATGTTTGCTGGGCGGCAGGTGCCAACGTTCCTCCAGAGGCGGAGGAAGAGGCCGAGGCGGCGGCAGCAGCAGAAGAGGCCGAGGCGGCAGCAGCAGAAGAGGTAGCAGGGGGAGCCTGAGTGACTTCCTTGTTTTTAAGGTGTTTACTCCACTGCAGTTCATGCTTTGCATGCAGGTGCCTGGTCATGCAGGTTGTGCTAAGGTACAGAACGTTAATGCCTCGCTTCAGGCTCTGATGGCACAGCGTGCAAACCACTCGGGTCTTGTCGTCAGCACATTGTTTGAAGAAATGCCATGCCAGGGAACTCCTTGAAGCTGCCTTTGGGGTGCTCGGTCCCAGATGGCGGCGGTCAGTAGCAGGCGGAGTCTCTTGGCGGCGGGTGTTCTGATTTTGCCCACTGCTCCCTCTTTTGCTACGCTGTTGGCTCGGTCTCACCACTGCCTCTTCCTCCGAACTGTGAAAGTCAGTGGCATGACCTTCATTCCATGTGGGGTCTAGGACCTCATCGTCCCCTGCATCGTCTTCCACCCAGTCTTGATCCCTGACCTCCTGTTCAGTCTGCACACTGCAGAAAGAAGCAGCAGTTGGCACCTGTGTTTCGTCATCATCAGAGACGTGCTGAGGTGGTATTCCCATGTCCTCATCATCAGGAAAAATAAGTGGTTGTGCGTTAGTGCATTCTATCTCTTCCACCGCTGGGGAAGGGCTAGGTGGATGCCCTTGGGAAACCCTGGCAGCAGAGTCTTCAAACAGCATAAGAGACTGCTGCATAACTTGAGGCTCAGACAGTTTCCCTGATATGCATGGGGGTGATGTGACAGACCGATGGGCTTGGTTTTCATGCGCCATCTGTGCGCTTTCTGCAGAAGACTGGGTGGGAGATAATGTGAACGTGCTGGATCCACTGTCGGCCACCCAATTGACTAATGCCTGTACCTGCTCAGGCCTTACCATCCTTAGAACGGCATTGGGCCCCACCAAATATCGCTGTAAATTCTGCTAGCTACTGGGACCTGAGGTAGTTGGTTCACTAGGACGTGTGGCTGTGGCAGAACGGCCACGTCCTCTCCCAGCACCAGAGGGTCCACTAACACCACCATGACCATGTCCACGTCCGCGTCCGCGTCCCTTATTAGATGTTTTCCTCATTGTTCCCGTTCACCACAATTTTGAGAATGGCAAATTTGGGAATGCTTTTTCAACCCAGAACAAAAAGTCTGCTTTTACGGTCACTACAAATAACTTGACCAGCTAAAACTGTGCAGATTTGGTTGAATAGAGATGTGAGACCTGTTTTTTTTTTGCGCTGTGTGACAGTTATAGGTTTAATCACAGAATGACACTTCTATCAGCACGCTAGCGTGTGTCTTAGGTTTTTCTGAATGACACTATCAATACCTTCAATGTAAGATTTTCTTTTTGGGATAGATTTTAAGTAGGCCTCAAATACCACAAACTAGTTATTTTGAGAATGGCAAATTTGGGAATGCTTTTTCAACCCAGAACAAAAAGTCTGCATTTACGGTCACTACAAATAACTTGACCAGCTAAAACTGTGCAGATTTGGTTGAATAGAGATGTGAGACCTGTTTTTTTTTGCGCTGTGTGACAGTTATAGGTTTAATCACAGAATGACACTTCTATCAGCACGCTAGCGTGTGTCTTAGGTTTTTCTGAATGACACTATCAATACCTTCAATGTAAGATTTTCTTTTTGGGATAGATTTCAAGTAGGCCTCGAATACCACAAACTAGTTATTTTCAGAATGGCAAATTTGGGAATGCTTTTTCAACCCAGAACAAAAAGTCTGCTTTTACGGTCACTACAAATAACTTGACCAGCTAAAACTGTGCAGATTTGGTTGAATAGAGATGTGAGACCTGTTTTTTTTTGCGCTGTGTGACAGTTATAGGTTTAATCACAGAATGACACTTCTATCAGCACGCTAGCGTGTGTCTTAGGTTTTTCTGAATGACACTATCAATACCTTCAATGTAAGATTTTCTTTTTGGGATAGATTTCAAGTAGGCCTCAAATACCACAAACTAGTTATTTTGAGAATGGCAAATTTGGGAATGCTTTTTCAACCCAGAACAAAAAGTCTGCATTTACGGTCACTACAAATAACTTGACCAGCTAAAACTGTGCAGATTTGGTTGAATAGAGATGTGAGACCTGTTTTTTTTTGCGCTGTGTGACAGTTATAGGTTTAATCACAGAATGACACTTCTATCAGCACGCTAGCGTGTGTCTTAGGTTTTTCTGAATGACACTATCAATACCTTCAATGTAAGATTTTCTTTTTGGGATAGATTTCAAGTAGGCCTCAAATACCACAAACTAGTTATTTTCAGAATGGCAAATTTGGGAATGCTTTTTCAACCCAGAACAAAAAGTCTGCTTTTACGGTCACTACTAATAACTTGACCAGCTAAAACTGTGCAGATTTGGTTGAATAGAGATGTGAGACCTGTTTTTTTTTGCGCTGTGTGACAGTTATAGGTTTAACCACAGAATGACATTTCTATCAGCACGCTAGCGTGTGTCTTAGGTTTTTCTGAATGACACTATCAATACCTTCAATGTAAGATTTTCTTTTTGGGATAGATTTCAAGTAGGCCTCAAATACCACAAACTAGTTATTTTCAGAATGGCAAATTTGGGAATGCTTTTTCAACCCAGAACAAAAAGTCTGCTTTTACGGTCACTACAAATAACTTGACCAGCTAAAACTGTGCAGATTTGGTTGAATAGAGATGTCAGGTCTATTTTTTAGGCGCTGGGTGACAGGCTCAATTTGCCCCTGATGTAATATATGGCCAAAAAATAACCACACTGTTGATGGTTAAATGCACTTTGGTGACACAGGCTCAGCCTGCAGCTGATGTAGGATATAGCACAAAATAACCACACTATCGATGGTTAAATACACTTGGTGATAGCTCGTGCTGGCGCACCACAAGTCACAAAATGGCCGCCGATCACCCCAGAAAAAAAGTGATCTAAAAACGCTCTGGGCAACCTCAAAAAAGTGAGCAAGTCAATAATAGCACTTCAATGATCCACAGCTGCAGATCGATCACAGAATGAAGTCTTTTGGAGGAGTTAATCTGCCTAATCTCGCCCTAACGTCGCAGCTGCAACCTCTCCCTATACTGATCATAGCAGAGTGACGTGCGGCGCTACGTGACTCCAGCTTAAATAGAGGCTGGGTCACATGGTGCACTGGCCAATCACAGCCATGCCAATAGTAGGCATGGCTGTGATGGCCTCTTGGGCCAAGTAGTATGACGCTTGTTGATTGGCTGCTTTGCAGCCTTTCAAAAAGCGCCAAGAAAGCGCCGAACACCGAACCCGAACCCGGACTTTTACAAAAATGTTCGGGTTCGGGTCCGTGTCACGGACACCCCAAAATTCGGTACGAACCCGAACTATACAGTTCGGGTTCGCTCATCCCTACTTGCGGGTGCTGACATGTGTATCCAGGGTGCATGAGCGGGATTACGGGCACTGCACAAACATTATGTTGGCGATGAGCAGTGAATAAATTAGCAGTGGGGCGGTACTGGTATCCGAAGTAATGGGCTCCAACTGCCGGAGGGACGTCCCCTTGGGCTCCTTATTGAGGTACTTTGCATATTAATAAAACCAATTTTATAGACCAAATAAAAGACACAGGGCAGTAATACTAGTATATTTTAATGTAAATCGTGGAGACTGACGTGGTGATGTTATTAGCTCAGTAAGTAATATCCAGGTGACAGTGTCCCTTTAAATAGAAAGAGGAGGTCCGCCGAGTGCCCAGGATTGCCTCGGCTCCCATGAGGGGGCGGGGAATAAGCTTGGTCGCGTAAGAGGTCAGGTGCATGCGTGCTATATGGCGAAGTTCCGGTCGCCATCTTGTTTGTGGGATCCCGTGCAGGCGCACTTGGTGCCTGGAGGCCAGCGACCATCTTGAGGAAGGATGCCTATTTGTGAGATTCTGCATGCGCACTAGGTGCCTTTAGGTCAGCAGCCATCTTAAGAAAGGGCACAATGAAGCCTATAGTGGGGGCATTATCTAAATACATTGGAGACAGATTGGGAGGTATTCATGGCGTCAGAATAGCTCTTGTAAGGAAAAGCGGTAGGTGTGACTAAGATTCAAAAGAGAAATCACAACAGTAGACTAGGCATACATAGAATACGATTATAGGACCATCGATTGTGCTTCCTGGGTGTCTCCACCCGATACTGGACGTCCACGGCCCTGCAAGGGAAGGGAAATACACTCAGATTAATATTAAGTATACAAATATTGAGGTAACTATAGTCATGTGACAATACTAGTTCAGCTAATTATATATACATTCTTAACATAGGTATGGTAATCTCTATAGTTACATGGAAATCAACATATTCTGAATACTTATATCATGTGTAGCAATAGTCCTTATTTAGACCCCCAGGATGAAGGGTATTGAGATGTCGGATCCATTTCATTTCTCTCTCTCTCTGAGCATCAGTTCTCTATCCCCACCTCGTCTTGCAGGGGGGACCCAGTCAATTACCTGGAAACCTAGCTGGCTCACCGTGTGTTTATGTTGGGAGAAATGTTCCACCAGCGGGGATTCCAGTGACAAGAGAAATGGCCTCTGATGTGGTATATTTTTCCAGTCGATGGATGTGTAAAGATAGGGCCTTTCGTCGCATTCCCACATTGGGTGCAAGCCAAAAAAGGGTATGTTCCCTTGTTCGAGGAAGATCTGATGCTCATTTGGATTTGACCCTTGATCTGCTTCCTGACACCTCTTCTACCTGCTCCCTGAACCTTGACGCTACCTCTCGGATTTTGACCTCGGCTTGCTTTTGGATTTTGTCTTTGCCTCTTCTCTTGTACTGATGTGACCTCCTGGACTGGCCCCGGCAAGTTGACCTTCCGTTTTTGGTGGTACCTTGTTTGTTCCACCTCTCTGTCCACTCTAGTGCTACCTCTCATTGACTGTCCGCTTCCCTGCTGTCTCTATCTCTCTGCTTGCAATTACTCAGGTCAGGGACTGTCGCCCAGTTGCGCCCCGTCACCTAGGGCGGGTGGTGCAAGTAGGCAGGGACCCGGTGGTAGCTCAGGGGGTGAACCTCTGCTCTATCTTATACCCGCGACTCTACCCCGAGATAATTACCCTGATCGGGCACACAGTTTAGCCTCTGGACACTATGTGGAGGGCCTGATAGGGATCCTTGATAAGGGTGAGGTTCTGGACAGGGCCACCCCTTGCGGGGCATGGACCCCGTGTTTGGTCACTAGGGCTGAATAGTTCAAGTAGGGTGTAATAGAGACAGTTTATCTCTTTTTCGAGGCCTCCCCACTACTACGATTGACCTACGAACTGGATGCCTGCACCAATGTCTGGACATCTGGTACCGAGAAGCCCATAGGGTGTGACAATTTTTTCTACCGACATTCTATGCCTTGTGAATAGTGAGGTTCTTAACTAAACCGGTAAGACCATTCCGTGTTTTTTACAGCGTGTCCCTACCGTCCCGGCATCTATTTATGGGACTTGGATTCAGGGACCTTATGCCCTAGGCTGCATGTGCCTAGTTTGGTGTGTGTTCAGGCTAGGTGCATACCACCCAGGGCCTGGTGTGTTGCTGTTTTCTAGGTGGCACACTAATTTAGGTCCTGGACCTGTTTGTCTATATATGTTTGTAAGGGGTATTTTAACTTCCGGTCATGGGAGTATTATTTGAATATATTAAAAGTTAAGTTTTACCATGTAACTGCTCCTCTTCCATTTGACCTTACAGGACCCAACCCTGAGTGTTACCGAATCCTCGGAAACAAGAAAGAAGCCTCCTGACAATCTGGTAATAAATTTGTCTAATATAGTTCTCACTGGTGACGAGTCTGCGGCACTAAATATGGGCTTGGGGTTCACACCTACTAATCCCTATGTCCTTGATGGTGAACTAGCTAGATTCTTCAGGTCAATCAGATGTAAGAGATCGCTCTCTCTCAGGGGATCGCATTCACAGACTTCTTCGCAGACAACCGGATTTAATGTCCGAACTGGTGCTTTATTTTGGCACTACAGCAACCGCACAAACATAAACATCTAAACAAACAGCTGCCCGTCTAGGCACTTCCCAATACAAAGTTCTCCTCCATGACTCACCTCTAAGCAGAGATTACGCACAGGGTCTCAGGCTCCAACCCTTAGCAGGTCAGCTCACGAAACATAAGTCCAGGGGAGAGATCCGGCTTCTCTAAGCCGCATGGTCTAGCAGCCGACCTGGCTGTGACCACACAAGCCTCCCAGGCTTACCACTCTGTAGTGTTACTTCCTCTTCACCAAGACTCATACACTGAGGGTTTTTGTATCTCTCCTTGATTAACCCAGCTGGCCTCACCTGCGATCTCCTCAGCTAAAGGCAAAACACGTACTGGAAGGGTGTGGACTGGGAGATTCCACTACCAAACCTATCCACCAGTCCAAATAAAATCCAGCCCAGAACAAAATGTAGACAAAACTGTCTCATCAAACTACGCTTTGCTGAAACCACTGCAGCTTTCTGGATTTTAGTTACAGTATCTCACCCAGCTGAGGCATCTGAGTGGGATAGACATGCCTTCCAGCACTGTACACATTACCACATATCCCCCCCCCCCCCCCTTCTCCAGACCAGAGGTCTGGGCATTTCTCCACATCATACCATGCCCTCTGGAAGATGTGGCCTGTGTCACATTTTTTTCTTTATTCTGCCACACCCAGGCCAGCAGAGCTTGGTTTGTCATCAACACAGATTTTCTACCCAGTAGATAATGCCTAAGGGTCTCCGGTGCCCATCTAATAGCCAGATACTCTCTTTCTACTGTTTCACAAGCTGATGATGCTCTCTCGCTCTCTTTGTCTCTCTATTTTCCTTTGTCTTTACCTCTGGCAATCATGCTCCCTTTTTTCATTTTATCAACAGATAGCATCTTTCTTCTCTCTTTATTCTCAGAGCATCGATCTTGGCTTCTGGAACTTCTTTCAGAAGATATTTTTATCCAAACTACAGGCTCTCCCTTTAACTTCTCTGGCTCTTGCACCTGCTCATGCCATTTCTTGGACTGCTGTAGCTCTTGACTGAACTGTTTGCACAGTTTCTCCCAGCCATGGTCATGTCCAGACACTTTCTCCTTTGCGGAGCTCCTTCAACAGAGCATGAGTGCTCCCGCGCGCTTCTTTTAAATGCATCTGGTTCACTTCTTCCTTGGCGTCTTGCCGTTTCCCTTCTAGGGACCTCAATTTTTTTTCTTTTCAGCAGGGGTTAACTTAGGTTTGGCGGCAATTTCAGAGTCCTCTGCTTCTTTAGTGGCTTTAACCACTTCGGCAGACTCTCTCCTTCAGCCCGTTCTTTGATCTCTGCAGCGTCTGAGGATTTCTCCAACTCCAACTCATCGGCCTTAGCTTCTTCATCCTTTGTCTCTTTGGAGTCTCCATTCACTTTGTTAGTCTTCTCATCTTTTTCGGACATGGCATCATATACCTGCACTTTTAACTCCTCCCTTTCTTTCTCATCAAGGTTGGAGGCACTGGGGATATTGGGGGATATTGGGGTACTTATCAGACTCTTCATCTTCCTCTTCTGGCATTCCCTCGAGAGGGTCACCCTGGACATTGTTCTCCATTTGTGCAAGCTCCAGGAGAGCCATCCCATAGTAGTAGACATAATCCGCATACTGGTCATCCGTCTCCCCGTATTTCTTCCCCAGAAGGCTGCTGGCTTCCTGGAAAGCGTTGACGATGGAGCGGATGTCTTTCATGACCAGGTCCTGGCTACTCACTGCCATGAGTCTCTTGGCTTCTTTATCCATATCAGCCTCAACTTGTTCAGCAGAAACATTCCATCTTCTTTGCCTCGGCTGACACCGCAGCGTCACCGTTTTCCAGACCCATTCTCAACAGGTCCTGGCTTGGGCTTCTTGGTCTCTTTCAGAGGACTCTCCTCCTCCATTTACCTTCTTCCATATTAAATCAGAGATGTCTGATACACAGTTGGTTCCCCGTACAATACAGTCCCTGCTCTTCTCGGCTGCAGCAGCAGATGTGCAGCGTCCCACTACG